>NC_056560.1:246164-248551 GCF_013358625.1 Macadamia integrifolia | reverse complement strand
AAAAAAAAAAAAAAAAAAAGAAGAAGAAGAAAAAAAAGAAAAGAAAAATAGAAGTAGTATTATCCAAAGTGGGGCAAAATGGACACTTATATCCCTAAGATTTCACACATTATTATGCTCATCGGTTGCAGTATTCTTGGTGTGGACACCTTATCGATCTCCCAGGCGAGTCCAGTGCACTTGCCTAGGGTTTGGGGTTTAGGATTTAGGGTTTAGGGTGCATTGCTGACATTGACCCCTAGAAAGAAATAGTAGGTATAGCCAATCTGTGAACAGCCAACCATCGCACTATAAAAATAGGATAGGTTCGATATATGGTCATTGGGGCCTCCTAAAAGGATCTACTAAATTCATCGAGTTGTGCCAAAGGATCAAAAGGCTTCCTTCCTATTAATTTGGAAGTTCTTTTTAGATACAAGGAAATGATTTAGTTGTAGAGCCAAAGATCGTAGATCTCGAATGAGCAATCGAAAAGATTATGGAGCAAGTGTTTCAAAATACGGTTAACCAACATGTTAACTAATCGACTACAATAAATTGGATTGGATTTTACAATTTTTTTTTCTACAATACGTCAACATGAAATGAGCGTGAAAGATGTTCTATTTTATTAGTAAGTAGTATGTAGTACGTATTAGTACTCACTTATAATTAATTAATAATCGTAGTGATTGGATCTATATGTTTAGTGTGACAGGAAATGAAATATCCCAATTCTTTTTCATTGAATGACTAGTCCCTTTTTTTTTTCGCATTTCTTATCGAACAAATACGAGAATTTTCATTCCAACAACTAGTACCGATTGATTGACGGGGAGGAGGGGAAAGACATGTGGATTAGTACAATTGTTGGTAGCAACCTATTTAGGTTAGGCTTCCAAGAGATACCGTACCGGTCTGGATTTTTCGATTGCTCCCAATCCATGGGATAGAGTAGCTCGTCCTAGCCCGTTTGGGAGCTAAATTCACCCCAATTGTTTGTCTCTTTACTTTAGCTCTACTCAAGTTAGCTTCAGCTATTTCAAGGGTTCTCTGAGCTTGTAATTAGGTTAAAAAAGAACCTTGGATCTAATGCAGCAATGGTTGCATCATGAATATCTACTTCATCCGACTAGTTCGGGGTTGGAATACCGGGCAACCCATTATTGTTTCGAAATTTTTATTAAAAAAGAAATCCAGTCCTTATTAAATATTCTACTTCTAAACACAAATTTATTTATCTACTAATAGTGGCCAAATGGGCATGTTGCCAAATCATGCCCCCATTTCCACGACGTAGATATAGGTATTTTGAGAATACGCCATAAGGATCAATAGTTAACGAAGGCTATGATGTGTGGTTTTTCTAGAAAAGGCCATAATGACATCACCATTTTAGTAAACAATGCAAATCACAAAGGTTTAGGGTTTAGGGGTTTTGGGGTTTGGGGGTTTTGGAGTTTGGGGTTTGGGTATGGGTTTGGGGTCTGGGGTTTTAGGGTTTAGGGGTTTAGGGGTCTTGGGTCTGGGGTTTTGGGTTTGGGGTTTGGGGTTTGGGGTTTGGGGTTTAGGGGTTTAGGGTTTGTGGTTTGGGGTTTTGGGGTTTAGGGCTTTAGGGATTGAGGGTCTGGGGTTTTGGGTTTGGGGTTTAGGGATTTAGGGTTTGGGGTTTGAGGTTTCGGGGTTTAGGGGTTAAGCGTTGAGGGTTGAGGGTTAAGGGTTTTAGGGATTTAGGGTTTAGGGTTAAGGGATTTAGGGTTTAGGGTTAAGGGTTTAGCGTTAAGGGTTAAAGGTTAAGGGTTAAGGGTTTAGGGTTTAGGGTTTAGGTTTAAGGGTTCAGGGGTTTAAGGGTTAACGGTTTAGAGTTTAAGGGTTTAAAGGTTCTGGGGTTTAAGGGTTTACGGTATAAGGGTTCAGGGGTTAAGGGTTTAAGGGTTTAAGGGTTCAAGGGTTTTACGGTTCTAGAGGGTTTTTTAGGGTTTAGTGTTTTTTAGGGTTTTTTAGGGTGGTTTAGGGTTTAGGGTTTAGGGTTTAGGGTTTAGGGTTTAGGGTTTAGGGTTTAGGGTTTAGGGTTTAGGGTTTAGGGTTTAGGGTTTAGGGTTTAGGGTTTAGGGTTTAGGGTTTAGGGTTTAGGGTTTAGTGTTGTAGGTTTAGGGTTTAGAGATAAGGGTTTAGAGTTTAGGTTTAGGGTTTAGGGTTTAGGGTTTAGGGTTTAGGGTTTAGGGTTTAGGGTTTAGGGTTTAGGGTTTAGGGTTTAGGAGGTTTTAAGGTTTTGGGTTAACGGTTTAAGGTTTAGGGTTTTAGGGTTTAGGGATTAGGGTATATGGTTTAGCGTTTAGGGTTTAAGGTTTGGGATTTTGGGTTTGGGGTTTAGGCTTTATGGTTTTGGGTTTGTGGTTCACTGTTTA
>NC_056560.1:229555-243337 GCF_013358625.1 Macadamia integrifolia | reverse complement strand
TGGGCTTAAGGATTAGGGTGTAGCTTTTAGGATTTTGGATATTGGGTTTAGGTTTGGGGTTAGGGTTTTAGGGTTTTGAATTTAGGGTATAGGGTTTGGGTTTAGGGTTTAGGGTTTAGGTTTTAAGGTTTTGGGTTTAGGGTTTAAGGTTTAGGGCTTAGGGTATAGGGATTAGGGTTTTAGGGTATTGGGATTGGGGTTTAGGGTATAGGATGTGGGGTTTAGGGTTGAGGTTTTAAAGGTATAGGGTTTTGGGTTTCAGATTTAGGGTTTAGTATTTAAGTTTTAGGGTTGAGGGATAAGGGTTTCAGGTTAATGGTTCAAGGTTTATTGTTTGAAGTTTAGTGCTTGGGGTTTAGGCTTTAGGATTTTGTGTTTAGGGTTTAGGGTTATGGTTTAATGTTTAGGGTTTTGGGATTAGGGTTTTAGGGTTTGGGTCTAACGTTTAGGGTTTAGGTTTAGGTTTTAGGGTTAGGGTTTCGGGTTTAGTGTGTAACGTATAGGGTATAGGGATTAAGGTTTATGGTTTAGGGCTTAAGGTTCAGGGTTTAGGGTTTGGGATTTATGCTTTAGGGTTTAGGCTTTTGGGTTAACGGTTTAGGGTATAGGGTTTAAGGTTTTGGGTTTTGTGTTTTCGGTTTAGGTTTTAGGGTATAGGGCTTTACAGTTTAGGTTTTAGAGTTAGGGGTTTAGGTTCTTGGGATAAGGGTTTAGGGGTTAGGGTTTTAGGGATTAGGGTTTTGTGTGTTGGATTCAGGGTTTAAGGTTTTGGGTTTGGGGTTTAGGGTTTTGGGTTTAGGGTTCAGGCATTATGGTTTTGGGTTAATGGCTTAGGGTTTTGTGTTTTGGGTTTAGGTTTTAGGGTATGAGGCTTTACGGTTTAGGTTTTAGGGTTAGGGGTTTAGGTTTTAGGGATAAGCCTTTAGGGTTTTTGGTTTGGGGTCTAGGGATTAGTGTTGAAGTTTTAGGGTTTAGAGTTCATAGTTTAGTGTTTAGGGTTTAGGGTTTAGGGTTTAGGGTTTAGGGTTTAGGGTTTAGGGTTTAGGGTTTAGGGTTTAGGGTTTAGGGTTTAGGGTTTGGGTTTTAGGGTCTCGGGTTTAGTGATTATGGTTTAGGGTTTAAGGTTTCGGGTTTACGGTTTAGGGTTTAGGTTTTGGGGTTTAGGTTTTGGGGTTTAGGGTTTTGGGTTTTAAGGTATAGGGTTTGGGGTGTAGGGATTAGTGTTGATGGTTTAGGGTTTTACAGTTTAAGTTTTAGGGTTCGGGATTTAGGGTTTATAGTTTATGGTTTAGTGTTTAGGGTTTAGGGTTTGGGGTATAGGGTTTAGGGTTTAGGGTTTTGGGTTTAGGGTATATGGTTTGGGGTTTAGGTTTTAGGGTTTTGTGTTTATGTTTAGGGGTCATGGTTTTCTGTTTAGGGTTTAGGGATTAGGGTTTTAGGGTTTAGGGTTTAGAGTTTAGTGTTTAGGGTTTATGTTTTAACGATTAGGGTTTCGTGTTCAGTGTTTATGGTTTAGGGTTTTGGGATTAGGGTGTATGGTTTAGGTTTAAGGTTTGGGCTCTAGGGTCGGAGTATAGTTCTTTAGGGTTTAGGGTTTAGGGTCTAGGTTTTAGGGAGTAGGGTTGCGGGTTTAGTGTTTAAGTGTTAGGGTATAGGGATTAGGGTTTATTGTTTAGGGATTAAGGCTTGGGGTTTAGGGTCGGGGTATGGTTCTTTAGGGTTTAGGGTTCAAGGTTTTAGGGTTTAGGGTTTGGCATTTAGGTTTAGGGTTTTGGTTTTAAGGTTTAGGGTTTAGGGATTTGGGTATAGGCTTTAGGCTTTTAGGTCTAGGATTTAGGGTTTAGGGTTTAGGGTTTAGGGTTTAGGGTTTAGGGTTTAGGGTTTAGGGTTTGAAGTTTAGTGTTTAGGTTATGGGGTTTAGGTTTTGGGTTTTAAGGTATAGAGTTTGGGGTGTAGGGATTAGGGTTAAGGGTTTATGGCTTTGGGTATAGGCTGTAGGGTTTAGTGCTTCGAGTTTAGGGTTTGGGGTTTGGGGTTTAGGGTTTAGGTGTTTTGGTTAGGGGTTAGGTTTAGAGGTTTGGGGTTTTGGGTTAGGGTATAGGTGTTTCATGTTTAGATATTAGGGTTTAGGACTCTGGGTTTTAAGATTTAGAGGTTCGGGTATAGGGTTTTTGGTTTAAGGTTTAGGGTTTAAGGTTTAGGGTTTAGGGTTTAGGGTTTAGGGTTTAGGGTTTAGGGTTTAAGGTTAAGGGTTTTAAGTTTTCGGTTTAGGGTTAAGGGTTTAAGGTTTTGGGTTGTGGGTTTAGGGTAAAGTTTTTAGAGTTTAGGGCTTAGTGGTAAGGTTTACGGTTTAGAGTTTAGGGTTTAGAATTTAGGGTTTAGGGTTTAAGGTTTAGGGCTTGGGGTTTAGTGTTTAGGGTTTTTTGTTTGGGGTTTAGGGTTTACGGTGTTGGATTGAGGGTTTAGGGTTTAGGGTTTTAGGGTTAGGGTTTAAGAATAATGGTTTTTGGGTTGAGGGATTAGGGTTTTCAATTTTGGCTTTAGGGTTTTGGGTTTAAGGTTTAGGTTTTGTGTTTTGGGTTAAGGGTTTAAGAATTACGGTTTGGGTTTAGGGTTTAGTGTTTATAGTTTAGGGTTTAGGTTTTTGGTTTAAGGTTTAGGGTTTCGGGTTTAGTGTTTTGGGTGTAGGATTTGGGATTTAGGGTTTAGGGATTTGGGATTTAGGGTTTAGGGTTTTGGGTTTATGGTTTAGGATTTTGGGTTTAGGGTATAAGGTTTAGGGTTTATGATTTTGGTTTTAGGGTTTTGGACTTAGGGTTTAAGGATTAGGGTTTTTTTGTTTAGGGTTTCGGGTATTGGTTTTAGGATTTTTGTTTCAGGTTTACGGATTAGTGTTTTAGGGTTTCGGGTTTTGGGTATAGGATGTAGGGTTTACTAGATTTTAAGGTTTAGGTTTTAGGATTGATGGTTTAGTGTTTAGGGTTTGGGTTCAAGTTTTAGGGTATAGGGGGTAAGGATTAGGGTTTTGGTTTAAAGGTTTGGGGTTTAGTGTTTAAGGTTTAGCGTTTAGGGATTAGGGATTAGGGTTATAGGGTTATAGGGTGTAGAATTTAGGGTTATAGGGTTATAGGGTTTAGGGATTAGGGTTATAGGGTTTTGGGTTTAGGGTATAGGGTGTAGAATTTAGGGTTTTGACTTTATGGTATAGGGTTTAGGGTCTAGGGTTTATGGTTCTGGGTTTTGTATTTAATGTTTAGGGTTTAGGGGTTAGGGTTTTGGGTTTAGGGTTTTGGGCTAAGGTTTATGAATAAAGAATTTTGGGTTTAGGGATTTGGGTTTAGGCTTTAGGGTTTTCGGTTTAGGCTTTAGGGTTATGGGTTTGTGGTTTAAGTCTTTGTTTTAGTGTTAAGGCTTTCAGGTTTAGGGTTTGGGTTTAAGATTTAGTATTTATACTTTAGGGTTAAGGTTTAGGGTTTGGGGTGTGGGGTTTAGTGGTGAGGGTTTAGGATTTGGGTTTTAGGGTTTAGGGTTTAGGGTTTAGGGGTAGTCTAGGGTTTTGGGTTTAGGGTGTGGGGTTTAGCTTTTATGGTTTAGGTTTTTTGGTTTTGGGCCTAGTGTTTATGGATTAGAGTTTTTGGGTTTAGGGTTTAGTGTATAGGATTTTAGATTTTAGTTTTAGGTTTACGGATTAGGGTTTTAGGTTTACAGATTAGGGTTTTGAATATGGGATGTAGGGTTTAGGGTTTAGATTTTCATGTTTAGATTTTAATGTTTTGATTTTAGGATTGACGGTTTAGTGTGTAGTGTTTAGGGATTAGGGTTAGGGTTTGGTTTTTAAGGTATAGGGTTATGGATTAGGGTTTCGGTTTTAAGGTATAGGGTTTAGTGTTTAATGTTTAGGGTTTAGGGTTAGGGTTTAGTGTTTAGGGTTTAGGGTTTAGGGTTTAGGGTCTAGGGTTTATGGTTTCAGGTTTAGGGTTTAGTATTTAAGTTTTTGGGTTGAGGGATAAGGGTTTTGGGTTTACGGTTTAGGGTTTTGTGTTTTGGCTTAAGGATTTTGTGTTTAGGGTTTAGGGTTAATGGTGTAATGTTTTGGGTTTAGAGATTAGGGTTTTAGGGTTTGAGTTTGAGGTTTAGGGTTTAGGTTTTAGGATTTGGGTTTCTGGTTTGGTGTGCAAGGTTTAGGGTATAGGGATTAGGGTTTATGGTTTAGGGTTTAAGGTTCAGGGTTTAGGGTTTGGGATTTATGCTTAAGGGTTTTGTGTTGTTGGTTTAGGTTTTAGGGTATAGGGCTTTACGGTTTAGGTTTTAGATTTAGGTGTTAGGGTTTTAGGGATTAGGGTTTGCGGTGTTGGATTCAGGGTTTACTGTTTAGGGTTTGAGGTTTAGGGTTTGGGGTTTATGCTTTTGGGTTTTTAGTTTAGGGTTCAGGCTTTATGGTTTTGGGTTAACGGCTTAGGGTTTTGTGTTTTGGGTTTAGGTTTTAGGGTATGGGGCTTTACGGTTTAGGTTTTAGGTTTACGGGTTAGGTTTTAGGGATAAGCCTTTAGGGTTTAGGGTTTTAAGGATTAGGGTTTGGGGTGTAGGGATTAGCGTTAAGGATTTAGGGCTATACAACTTAGGTTTTAGGGTTTAGAGTTTACTGTATAGGATTTTAGATTTTAGTTTTAGGTTTACGGATTAGGGTTTTAGGTTTACAGATTAGGGTTTTGAATATGGGATGTAGGGTTTAGGGTTTAGATTTTCATGTTTAGATTTTAGGATTGACAGTTTAGTGTGTAGTGTTTAGGGATTAGGGTTAGGGTTTGGTTTTTAAGGTATAGGGTTATGGATTAGGGTTTCGGTTTTAAGGTGTAGGGTTTAGTGTTTAACGTTTAGGGTTTAGGGTTAGGGTTGAGTGTTTAGGGTTTAGGGTTTAGGGTTTAGGGTCTAGGGTTTATGGTTTCAGGTTTAGGGTTTAGTATTTAAGTTTTTGGGTTGAGGGATAAGGGTTTTGGGTTTACGGTTTAGGGTTTTGTGTTTTGGCTTAAGGATTTTGTGTTTAGGGTTTAGGGTTAATGGTGTAATGTTTTGGGTTTAGAGATTAGGGTTTTAGGGTTTGAGTTTGAGGTTTAGGGTTTAGGTTTTAGGATTTGGGTTTCGGGTTTAGTGTGTAAGGTTTAGGGTATAGGGATTAGGGTTTATGGTTTAGGGTTTAAGGTTCAGGGTTTAGGGTTTGGGATTTATGCTTAAGGGTTTTATGTTTTTGGTTTAGGTTTTAGGGTATAGGGCTTTACAGTTTAGGTTTTAGAGTTAGGGGTTAGGGTTTTAGGGATTAGGGTTTGCGGTGTTGGATTCAGGGTTTAGTGTTTAGGGTTTGGGGTTTAGGGTTTATGCTTTAGGGTTTTGGGTTTAGGGTTTAGGCTTTATTGTTTTGGGTTAACGGCTTAGGGTTTTGTGTTTTGGGTTTAGGTTTTAGGGTATGGGGCTTTACAGTTTAGGTTTTAGGGATAAGCCTTTAGGGTTTAGGGTTTTAAGGATTAGGGTTTGGGGTGTAGGGATTAGCGTTAAGGATTTAGGGCTATACAACTTAGGTTTTAGGGTTTAGAGTTTACTGTATAGGATTTTAGATTTTAGTTTTAGGTTTACGGATTAGGGTTTTAGGTTTACAGATTAGGGTTTTGAATATGGGATGTAGGGTTTAGGGTTTAGATTTTCATGTTTAGATTTTAATGTTTTGATTTTAGGATTGACGGTTTAGTGTGTAGTGTTTAGGGATTAGGGTTAGGGTTTGGTTTTTAAGGTATAGGGTTATGGATTAGGGTTTCGGTTTTAAGGTGTAGGGTTTAGTGTTTAACGTTTAGGGTTTAGGGTTAGGGTTGAGTGTTTAGGGTTTAGGGTTTAGGGTTTAGGGTCTAGGGTTTATGGTTTCAGGTTTAGGGTTTAGTATTTTAGTTTTTGGGTTGAGGGATAAGGGTTTTGGGTTTATGGTTTAGGGTTTAGTGTTTGAGGTTTAGGGTTTTGTGTTTTGGCTTAAGGATTTTGTGTTAATGGTGTAATATTTTGGGTTTAGAGATTAGGGTTTTAGGGTTTGAGTTTGAGGTTTAGGGTTTAGGTTTTAGGATTTGGGTTTCGGGTTTAGTGTGTAAGGTTTTGGGTATAGGGATTAGGGTTTATGGTTTAGGGTTTAAGGTTCAGGGTTTAGGGTTTGGGATTTATGCTTAAGGGTTTTGTGTTTTTGGTTTAGGTTTTAGGGTATAGGGCTTTACGGTTTAGGTTTTAGTGTTAGGGGTTAGGGTTTTAGGGATTAGGGTTTGCGGTGTTGGATTCAGGGTTTAGTGTTTAGGGTTTGGGGTTTAGGGTTTAGGGTTTGGGGTTTAGGGTTTAGGGTTTAGGGTTTGGGGTTTATGCTTTAGGGTTTTGGGTTTAGGGTTCAGGCTTTATGGTTTTGGGTTAATGGCTTAGGGTTTTGTGTTTTGGGTTTAGGTTTTTGGGTATGGGGCTTTATGGTTTAGGTTTTAGGGTTACGGGTTAGGTTTTAGGGATAAGCCTTTAGGGTTTAGGGTTTTAAGGATTAGGGTTTGGGGTGTAGGGACTAGCGTTAAGGATTTAGGGCTATACAACTTAGGTTTTAGGGTTTAGAGTTTATATTTACGTGTTTAGGGTTTTGGGTTTTGGGTATAGGGTTTAGGGTTTGGGGTATGGGGTTTACGGTTTGGGGTTTGGGGTTTGGGTTTTAGGGTTTGGGGTTTATGGAATATGGTTTAGGGTTTACGATTTAGGGTTGAAGTTTTAGGGTTTAGGGTTTTGGGTTTTAAGGTATACGGTTTGGATTGTAGGGATTAGTGTTAATGGTTTAGGGTTTTACAGTATACTTTTAGGGTTAGGGTTCTATGGTTTAGTGTTTAGGGTTTAGGGTTTGGGGTTTAGGTTTTAGGGTTTCGGATTTGGGGTTTAGGGTTTGGGGTTTAGGGTATATGGTTAGGGTTTAGGTTTTAGGGTTTGGTGTTTATCTTTAGGAGCCATGGTTTTCTATTTAGGGTTTAGGGATTTGGGTTTTAGTGTTTAGGATTTAGAGTTTCGTGTTCAGGGTTTAGGTTTAAGCGATTAGGGTTTCGGGTTTAGTGTTTACGGTTTAGGGTTTAGGGATTAGTGTGTATGGTTTAGGGTTTAAGGTATGGGGTTTAGGGTCGAGGTATAGTTCTTGAGGGTTTAGGGTTTATAGTTTAGGGTTTAGGTTTTAGGGAGTAGGGTTTCGGGTTTAGTGTTTAAGTGTTAGGGTATAGGGATTAGGGTTTATGGTTTATGGTTTAAGGTTTGGGGTTTAGGGTCGGGGTATGGTTCTTTACGATTTTGGGTTTAGGGTTAGGTGTTTAATCTTTAGGTATTAGGGTTTAGGGTTCAAGGTTTTAGGGTTTAGGGTTTAGCATTTAGGTTTAGGGTTTAGGGTTTAGGGTTTAGCATTTAGGTTTAGGGTTTAGGGCTTTGGGTATAGGCTTTAGGCTTTAAGGTTTCGGGTCAAGGATTTAGGATTTAGGATTTAGGGTTTAGGGATTGGGGTTTAGTGTTGGCGGTTTAGGGTTTAGGTTATGGGGTTTAGGTTTTGGGTTTTAAGGTATAGAGTTTGGTGTGTAGGGATTAGGGTTTAGGGTTTATGGCTTTGGCTATAGGCTGTAGGGTTTAGGGCTTCGGGTTTAGGGTTTGGGGTTTGGGGTTTGGGGTTTGGTGTTTAGGTATTATGGTTAGGGTTTAGGTTTAGTGGTTTGGGGTTTAGGGTTAGGGTATTGTTCTTTAGGGTTTAGGGTTTAGGATTAGGTGTTTCATGTTTAGATATTAGGGTTTAGGGTTCAGGGTTTTAAGATTTAGAGTTTAGGGTATAGGGTTTAGGGTATAATGTTTAGGGTTTTTTGTGAGGTTTTATGCTTTAGGGTTTAGGGTTTAGGGCTTGGGGTTTACGGTTTAGGGCTTGGGATTAGGGTTTAGGGTTTTTTGTATTTAATGTTTAGGATTTAGGGGTTAGGGTTTACGGTTTAGGGTTTATGGTTTTGGGCTTAGGGTTTAAGAATAAAGGTTTTTGGGTTTAGGGATTAGGGTTTAGGATTTAGGGTGATGGGTTTGTAGTTTAGGCTTTGTTTTAGGGTTAAGGCTTTCATGTTTAGGGTTTGGGTTTAGGGTTTAGTGTTTATAGTTTATGGTTTAGGTTTAGGGTTTAGGGTTTGGGGTTTAGTGTTGAGGGTTTGAGATTTAGATTTTAGGGTTTAGGGGTAGTTTAGGGTTTTGGTTTTAGGGTATGGGGTTTAGGGTTTATGGTTTAGGTTTCTTGTTTTGGGCCTAGTGTTTATGGATTAGGGTTTTTGGGTTTAGGGTTTAGGGTATAGGATTTAAGATTTTGGTTTTAGCTTTATGGATTAGGGTTTTAGGGTTTAGGGTTTTGAGTATAGGATGTGGGGTTTAGGGTTTAGATTTTAATGTTTAGGTTTTAGGATTGATGGTTTAGTGTGTACGGTTTAGGGATTAGGCTTAGGGTTTGGGTTTTAGGGTATAAGGTTAAGGATTAGGGTTTCGGTTTTAAGGTGTATGGTTTAGAGTTTAAGGTTTAGGGTTTAGGGTTTAGGGTTTAGGGTTTAGGCTTTAGGGTTTATGGTTTAGGTTTTAGGGTTTAGGATTGACAGTTTAGTGTTTACAATTTAGGGATTAGGTTTTAGGGTTTAGTTTTTAGGGTACAGGGTTAGGGTTTTGGGTTTAGGTTTTAAGGTTTAGGGTTTTGGGTTTATGGTTTAGGGTTTAGGGTTTAGGGTTTAGGGATTCGGGTTTTAGGGTTTTGGGTTTAGGGTATAGGGTGTAGGGTTTAGGGTTTAGGTTTTTAGGTTAAGGGTAGAGGGTATAAGGTTTAGGGTTTAGTATTTAAGGTTTAGTGTTGAGGGATAAGGGCTTAGGGTTTACTATTTAGGGTTTAAAGTTTGGGGTTTACGGTTTGGGGTTTAGGCTTTGGGGTTTTGTGTTTAGTTTTAGGGGTTAGGGTTTATTGTTTGGGGTTTTGGGATTAGGATTTTAGAAATTGGGGTTTAGGGTTTAGGGTTTAGGGTTTAAGTTTTTGGGATTAGGATTATGGGATTAGTGTTTGAGGTTTGGTGTTTAGGGATTAGGGTTTATGGTTTAGGGTTTACGGTTTGGGATTAAGGATTTGGTGTTGATGCTTTAGGGTTTTGTGTTTAAGGTTTAGGGTTTTGGGTCAACGGTGCAGGGTTTAGGGTTTTGGGTTTACAGTTTTGGTTTAGGTTTTAGGGTATGGGCTTTACACTTTAGGTTTTAGGGTTAGGTGTTTAAGGTTAATTTTTATAGTTTAGTGTTTAGGGTTTAGGGTTTAAGGTTTAGGGTTTGGGGTATAGTGTTTAGTGTTTAGGGTTTAGTGTTTTTTGTTTAGGGTTTAAGTTTTAGAGTTTAGCTATTAGGGTTTTGGGTTTTGGGTTTAGGGTTAAGTGTTTAGGGTCTAGGGTTCAGTGGTCAGGGTTTAGGGTTTAGGAATTACGTTTTAGGGTTTAGGGTTTAGGGTTTGAGGTATANGAAGAAGGGTTTAGGGTTTATGATTTGGGAAGTAGGGTTTTAGGGTTTAGGGTTTAGGGTTTAGGGTTTAGGGTTTAGGGTTTAGGGTTTAGGGGTTTAGGGCTTACGGTTTAGGGTTTAGGGTTTAGGGTTTTGGGTTTAGAGTTTTGGGTTTAGGGCTTAGGGTTTTAGGTTTATGTTGTAGGGTATAGGGCTTTAGGGTTTAGGTTTTAGGGTTAGGGTTTGTGGGTCTAGGGATAAGGGTTCAGGATTTAGGGTTTTAGTGTTTAGGGTTTGCGGTCTAGGGCTTGGGGTTGTGGGTTTAGGTTATATGCTTTAGGGGGTTTAGGGTTTGGGGTTTAGGGTTTGGGTTTAGGCTTTAAGGGTTTGGGTTTAGGGTTTAGCGTTTTGGGTTAACGGTTTAGGGTTTAGGGTTTAGGGTTTTGGGTTTAGAGTTTTGGGTTTAGGGCTTAGGGTTTTGGGTTTAGGTTTATGGTTTAGGGTTTAGGGTTTTGGTTTAAGGATTAGGGTTTTGGGGTTTTAGGTTTGTTGTGTAGGTTTTAGAGTTTTTGTTTTAGGGTTTAGAGTTTAGGGTTTAAGGATTAGTGTTTTAGTGTTTAGGCTTTAAGGTGTAAGGTGTAGGGTGTAGGGTTTTGTGTTGTGGTTATTAGGTTGAGGGTTTAGGGTTTAAGGTTGTGGGTTTAGGATTTAGGTATTAGGATTTTAGGGTTTAGGGTTTACAGTATAAGGTGTAGTGTTTAGGGTTTGGGTTTTACGGTTTAGAGGTGTAGGGTTTAGGGTCTGGGGTTTAGGGTTTGGGATATAAAGTTTGTGGTTTAGGCTTTAGGGTTTTGTGTTTAGGGTTTAGGGTTTAGCGTTTATGGTTTTTGGGTTTAGGGCTTAAGGTTTAGGGTTTAGGGATATGGGTTTAGGGTTTAGGGTTTAGGGTTTAGGGTTTAGGGTTTAGGGTTTAGGGTTTAGGGTTTAGGGTTTAGGTCTTAGGGTTTAGGGTTTAAGGTTTAGGGTCAAGGGTTTAGGGTTTAGGGTTTAGGGTTTTGGGCCTAGGGTTTAAGGATTAGGGTTTCTAGGTTTTTGGTTTAGGGTGTAGGTTTTTGGGTTTTGGTTTTAGGGTTTAGGGTTTAGGGTTTATGGTTTGGGAAGTAGGGTTTTAGGGTTTAGGGTTTAGGGTTTAGGGTTTAAGGTTGGTTTTAGGTTTTAGGGTTTAGGGTTTAGGGTTTAGGGTTTAGGGTTTAAGGTTGGTTTTAGGGTTTAGGGTGTAGGGTTTAGTGTTTAGATCTTAAGGTTTTGGGTTAAGGGTTTAAGGTTTAGCCGTTTAGGGTTTTGGGTCTAGGGATTAGGGTTAATTGTTTAGGGTTTAAGGTTTGGGATTTTGGGTTTGGGGTTTGGGGTTTGGGGTTTGGGGTTTGGGGTTTGGGGTTTAGGCTTTATGGTTTAGGGTTTAGCGTTTAGGGCTTAGGGTTTAGGGTTGGTTTTAGGGTTTAGGGTGTAGGGTTTAGTGTTTAGATCTTAAGGTTTTGGGTTAAGGGTTTAAGGTTTAGGGATGAGGGTTTATGGTTTAGGGTTTAAGGTTTGGGATATTGGGTTTGGGGTTTGGGGTTTGGGGTTTAGGCTTTATGGTTTTGGGTTTAGTGTTTAGGTTTTTGGGTTTTGGGCTTAGGATTTAGGGTTTACGGTTTAGGTCTTTGGGTTTTGAGGGCTTAGGGATTAGGGTTTAGGGTTTAGGGTTTATGGTTTAGGGTCTGGGGTTTGGGGTTTAGGGCTTAGGGTTTTGGGCTTATGGTATTAGGTTTAAGGTTTAGGGTTTTGGGTTTGGGGTATAAGGTTTAGGGTTTAGGGTTTACTGTTTATGGTTTTGGGTTTTGGGCTTAGGGTTTAAGAATTAGGGTTTTGGGTTTAGGGATTAGGGATTTAATGTTTTGGATTTAGCGTCTAGGGTGTAGGGTTTAGGGATTAGGTTTCAAGGTTGAGGGTTTAGTGTTTAAGGATTAGGTTTAGGGATAAGGGTTCAGGGTTTTGCGTTTAGGTTGTAGGGTACAGGGCTTAGGATTTAGGTTTTAGGGTTAGGGTTTTAGGGTCCAGGGATAAGGGTTTAGGATTTAGGGGTTTAGGGTGTAGGGCTTACGGTTGTGGGTTTAGGGTATAGGCTTTAGGGTTTAGGGTTTAGTGTATAGGGTTTAGGTATTAGGGTTTAGTGTTTAGGGTTTAGGGTTTAGGGTTTAGGGTTTAAGGTTTGGGTTTAGGGTTTAGGGTTCGTAGGGTAGGGTGTTGGGATTAGGGCTTAGGGTCTAGGGCATAGGCTTTAGGCTTTTTGGTTTAGGGTTTAGGATTTAAGGATTAGGCTTTGGGGTTTAGGGTTTTGGGTTTAGAGTTTAGGGTTTATGATTTAGGATGTACGGTCTATGATTCAAGGTTTTGGCTTTAGTTTAATTGTTTTGGGTTCGGTGTTTAGGGTTTAGGGTTTAGGGTTTGGGGTTTAGGATTTAGGGTTTTGGGTTTAGAGTTTGGGGTTTGGGGTTTGGGGTTTGGGGTTTGGGGTTTAGGGTTTACGGTTTACGGCAGAGGGTTTAGTGTGTAGGGATTAGGGTTTCAAGGTTTGGGGTTTAGGGTTTAGGGTTTTGGGTTTATGTTTTAGGGTTTTGGGTTTAGGGCTTAAGGTATAGGCTTTAGGCTGTGAGGTTTAGGGTTTTGTGTCTTAGGTTTAGGGTTTTAGGGTTTAGGTTTTCGGCTTAAGGTTTAGTGTTTAGTGTTTTGGGTTTAGGGTTTAGGGATTAGGGTTTAGGGTTTAGGGTTTAGGGTTTAGTGTTTAAGGATTAGGGTTTTAGGGTTTAATGTTTATGGTTTAGGGTATATGGATTAGGGTTTTGGTTTTAGGGTTTTGGCTTAGGGTTTAAGGATTAGGGTTTTTGATTTAGGGTTTAGGGTTTAGGATTTAGGGATTAGGGATTAGGGTTTAGGATTTAGTGTTTAGGGATTAGGGTTTTAGGGTTTAGGGTTTAGGGTTTCGGTTTTAGGGTTTTGGTTTTAGGGTTTTGGCTTAGTGTTTCAGGATTAGGGTTTAGGGTGTAGGGTGTTGGTTTTAGGGCTTAGGGTTTAGGGTTTAGGGATTAGGGTTTTAGGGTTTAAGGTTTAGCATATAGGGTGTTGGGTTTAGGGATTAGGTTTCAAGGTTTAGGGTTTAGGGTTTAAGGTGTAGGGTTTAGGATCTATTAGGGTTTAAGGTTTTGGGTTTAGGTTTTGGGGATTAGGATTTTGGGTTTCGGCGTTTGGTTTTAGGTTTAGGGTGTAGGGTTTTGGTTAATGGTTTAGGGTTTCGGGTTTAGTGTTTTAGGTTCTGGTTTTAGGGTATAGGGATTAGGGTTTAGGGTTTAAGGGATTAGGGGTTAGGGTTTGGGAGTAGGGCTTAGGGTATAGGCTTTAGGGTTCAGGGTTCAGGGTTAAGGGATTAGAGTTTAGGATCTAGGGTTTAGGGTTTAGGGTTTAAAGTTTTGTGTCTAGCATAACAGTTTAGGGTTTTGGGGTTTAGGATTTAGGGTTTAGGGTTTACGGTTTTGGGTTTAGTGTTTTGAGTTTAGGTTTTTTGGTTTAGGGTTTAAGGTTTAGGATTTAAGGAGTAGAGTTTTGGGTTTAGAGTTTTGGGTGTAGGGTTTGGGGTTTGGGGTTTGGGGTTTGGGGTTTGGGGTTTAGGGCTTCGGGTTTTAGCTTTAGGGTTCAGGGTTTTGGGTTCAGGGTTTTGGGTTTAGTATTTTGGGTTTAAGGTTTAGGGTTTAGGGCATGGGATATAAGGTTTAGGGTTTAGTGTTTAGGGTTTAGAGTTTAGAGTTTAGGGTTTTGGGTTTAGGATCTTTTGTTTAGGGTTTAGGGTTTAGGGTTTAGGGTTTAGGGTTCAGGGTTTATGGTTTAGGGTTTAGAGTTTTGGGCTTAGGGTTTTTGGGTTTAGGGGATTAGGGTTTTAGGGTTTAGTGTTTAGGGTATAGTTTAGGGTTTAGGGTTTAGGGTTTAGGGTTTAGGGTTTAGGGTTTAGGGTTTAGGGTTTAGGTTTATCGTTTAGGGTTTAGGGTTTAGAGTTTAGGAGTTTGGGCTTAGGGTTTAAGGATTAGGGTTTTAGGGTTTTAGGTTTATGTGTTGGTTTTAGGGTTTTGGTTTTACGGTTTAGGGTTTAGGGTTTAGGGTTTAGTGTTTTGAGGTTTAGGGTATATGGTGTAGGGTGTAGGGTTTAGAGTTTAGGTTATAAGGTTTACG
>NC_056560.1:211031-226178 GCF_013358625.1 Macadamia integrifolia | reverse complement strand
AGGATTAGTGTTTTAGTGTTTAGGCTTTAATGTGTAAGGTGTTGTAGTGTTTAGGGTTTAAGGTTTAGGGTATGAAGGTTTAGGGTTTGGGGATTAGGGTTTTGGGGTTAGGGTTTGGGGTTTAGGGTTTAGGTTTTAGCGTTTATGGTTTTTGGGTTTAGGGTTTAAGGTTTTGGTTTAGGGAGTAGGGTTTTAGGGTTTAGGGTTTAGGGTTCAGGTATTAGGGTTTTAGGTTTTAAGTTTTAGGGTTTTGTTTTAAGGTTTAGGGTTTAATGTTTAGGGTTTAGGGATTAGGGTTTATCGTTTAGGTTTTAAGGTTTCGGATTTAGGGTTTGGGTTTTAGGCTTTAGGGATTTGGGTTTAGGGTTTAGGGTTTATGGTTTAGGGTTTAGGGTTTAGGGTTTAGGGTTTAGGGTTTAGGGTGTAAGGTTTAGGGTTTAGGGTTTAGGGTTTAGGGTTTGGGGATTAGGGTTTTGGGGTTAGGGTTTGGGGTTTAGAGTTTGGGGTTTAGGCTTTAGGGTTTTGTGTTTAGGGTTTGGGGTTTAGGGTTTTAGGTATAGCGTTTAGGGTTTGGGTTTTAGGGTTTCTGGTTTTAGGTTTTAGGGTATAGGGTTTAGGGTTTAGGTTTTAAGGTTTTGGGTTTAGGGTTTAGTATTTAAGGTTTAAGGTTTAGGGTTTAGGGATTAGGGTTTATCATTTAGGTTTTAAGGTTTCGGATTTAGGGTTTGGGGTTTAGACTTTAGGGATTTGGGTTTAGTGTTTAGGGTTTTGGGTTAACTGTTTAGTGTTTAGGGTTTAGGGTTTTGGGTTTAGTGTTTTGGGTTTAGGTTTTAGGGTATAGGGCTTTTGGGTTTAGGTTTTAGGGTAAGGAGCTTAGGTTTTAGGGATAAGGGTTTAGGGTTTTAGTTTTTAGGGTTTAGGGTTTAGGGTATAGGCTTTAGGGTTTAGGGTTTAGGGTTTAGGGATTAGGTTTTTGGGTTTAGGGTTTAGGGTTTATGGTATAGGCTTTAGGTTTTAGGGTTTAGGGCTTAGGATTTAAGGTTTAGGATTTAGGGTGTAGGTTTTTTGGGTTTTGGGTTTAGGGATTAGGGATTAGGGTTTAGGGTTTAGTATTTTGGGTTTAGGGTCTGGGGTTTGGGGATTAGGGCCTAGGGTTTTCGGTTTAGGGTTTAGGGTTTAGGGTTTAGGGTTTTGGGTTTGGGGTATAAGTTTTAGGGTTTTGGGTTTATGGTTTAGGGTTTTTGGTTTTGGGCTTAGGGTTTGAGTATTAGGGTTTAGGGTTTAGGGTGTAGGTTTTAGGCTTTTGGTTTTAGGGGTTAGGGTTTATAGATTAGGGATTTAGTGTTTAGGGTTCAGCGTGTAGGGTGTAGGGTTTAGGGATTAGGTTTTAAGGTTTAGGGTTTAGTGTTTAAGGATTAGGTTTAGGGATTGGGGTTTAGGGTTCTGGGTTTAGGGTTTGGGGTTTTGGATTTACGTTGTAGGGTATAGAGCTTTAGGGTTTAGGTTTTAGGGTTAGGGTTTGAGGGTCTAGGGATACGGGTTCAGGATTTAGGGTATATGCTTGAGGGGGTTTAGGGTTTAGGGTTTAGGGTTTAGGGTTTAGGGTATAGGGTTTAGGTATAATGGTTTAGGGTTTAGGGTTTAGGGTTTGGGGAGGGTTTGAGTTTAGGCTTTAGGGATTTGGGTTTAGGGTTTAGTGTTTTGGGTTAATGGTTTAGGGTTTAGGGTTTTGGGTTTAGAGTTTTGGGCTTAGGGCTTAGGGTTTTGGGTTTAGGTTTATGGTTTAGGGTTTAGGGTTTTGGGCATACAGTTTAAGGATTAAGGTTTTGGGATTTTAGGTTTATTGTGCTGGTTTTAGGGTTTTTTTTTAGGGTTTAGAGTTTAGGGTTTAAGGATTAGTGTTTTAGTGTTTAGGCTTTAAGGTGTAGGGTGTAGGGTTTAGGATTTACGTTATTAGGTTTAGGGGCTAGGGTTTAAGGTTGTGGGTTTAGGGTTTAGGGTTTGGTATTTGGATTTTAGGGTTTAGGGTTTAGGGTGGGTATAGGGTGTAGTGTTTCGGGTTTAGGATTTAAGGTTTAGGGTTTAATTTTTAAGGTTTACGGTTTATGGATTAGGTGTGTAAGGTTTAGGGTCTAAGGTTTGGGGTTTGGGTTATAAAGTTTGTGGTTTAGGCTTTAGGGTTTTGTGTTTAGGGTTTAGGTTTTAGCGTTTATGGTTTTTGGGTTTAGGGTTTAAGGTTTTGGATTTAGGGATTTGGTTTAGGGTTTAGGGTTTAGGGTTCGGGGTTTGGGGTTTAGGTCTTAGGGTTTAGGGTTCGGGGTTTAGGGCTTTGGGTTTAGGGTTTAGGGTTTAGGGTTTTGGGCCTAGAGTTTTAGGATTAGGGTTTCTAGGTTTTTGGTTTAGGGTGTAGGTTTTTGGGTTTTGGTTTTAGGGTTTAGGGTTTATGGTTTAGGGAGTAGGGTTTTAGGGTTTAGGGTTTAGGGTTCAGGTATTAGGGTTTTAGGTTTTAAGTTTTAGGGTTTTGTTTTAAGGTTTAGGGTTTAATGTTTAAGGTTTAGGGTTTAGGGTTTAGGTATTAGGGTTTTAGGTTTTAAGTTTTAGGGTTTTGTTTTAACAGGTTTAGGGTTTAATGTTTAAGGTTTAGGGTTTAGGGTTTAGGTTTTAGGATTTTAGGGTATAGGGTTTTGGGTATTGGGTGTAGGATTTAGGGTTTAAGGTTTAGGGTTTAGGGTTTAGGTTTTAAGGTTTAGGGTTTACGGTTTAAGGTTTAAGGTTTAGGGTTTAGGTATTAGGGGTTTAGGGTATATTAGGGGTTTAGGGTATTGGGTTTACGGTGTAGGGTGTGGGGTTTAGGGTTTGGGCTTTAAAATTTAGGGTTTAGGGTTTAAGGTTTTGGGTTTAGTGTTGAAGGTTTAGGGTTTAGCGATAGGGGTTTAGAGTTTGGGGTTTAGGCTTTATAGTTTTGTCTTTAGGGTTTTGGGTTTAGGGTTTAGCGTTCAGGGTTTAAGGTTTAAGATTGGTTTTAGGGTTTAGGGTATTGGGTTTAGGGTTTAGGTTTTAAGGTTTTGGGTTAAGGGTTTAAGGTTTAGGGTTTAGTATTTAAGGTAAGGTTTAGGGATTAGGGTTTAAGGTTTGGGATTTTGGGTTTGGGGTTTAGGCTTTATGGTTTTTGGGTTTAGTGTTTAGGGTTTTGGGTTTACTGTTTAGGGTTTAGGGATTTGTGTTTAGTGTTTTAGGTTTAGGTTTTAGGGTATAGGCCTTTAGGGTTTGGGTTTTAGGGAAAGGGTTTTAGGTTTTAAGGATAAGGATTTAAGGTTTAGGGTTTAGGGATTGGGGTGTAGGGTTTAGGGTTAAGGGTTTAGGGCAGTTCTGGGGTTTGAGGTTTAGGGCTTAGGATTTTGGTTTAGGGTTTAGGGTTTTGGGGTTTAACATGGTTTAGGGTTTAAGAATTAGGGTTTAGGGTGTAGGTTTTGGGGTTTTAGGTTTAGGGTTTAGGGTTTAGGGTTTAGGGTTTAGGGTTTAGGGATTAGGGTTTTAGGGTTTAGGTTTTAGGGTTAGGTATTAGGGTTCTTTAGGTTTTATGTTTTGGGGTTAAGGTTTATGGTTTAAGGTTTAGGGTTTAGGGTTTAGGGTTTATGGTTTAGGTTTTAGGATTTTATGGTATAGGGTTTTGGGTATTGGGTATAGGATTTAGGGTTTAAGGTTTATGGTTTAAGGTTTTGGTTTTAAGGTTTAGGGTTTAGGGTTTAGGGTTAGGTTTAGGGTTTAGGGTTTAGGGTTTATGGTTTAGGTATTAGGGGTTTAGGGTATAGGGTGTATGGTTTAGGGTTTAGGTTTTAAAGTTTAGAGTTTAGGGTTTAGGGTTTATGATTTAGTGTTTAGTGTTGAAGGTTAGAACGGGGAGATGAGATGGGGGTCAGTGGAGGATTGAATTGAACTAGAGAGGACTTCTAGGGAGAGGGCAAAGAGGAAAGGGGAGAGCAGGCAGTGTTTTTAGATATCAACAGACGAGGGAAAGAAGCCAGCAGGAGAACCATTTACAAGGACAAAGAAACGTGGGAGGAAATACAAGAGTGAATCCAATGAATGAAGATAAGGGGGACGGACATGCTGAAGAGGACTTTGGAGACGAAGTCCCATCTGATGAAGTCAAAGGTTGTATGGATATTAAGGAGGGCAAGGGAATGAGATTTTTTGTCAACCTCTGACATTCTCTTGGTAGAGAATGATATTATCAAAGATGCTTTTGCCGGCATGAAAGTAGATTGATTGGGGCCGACTAGGGAGTCAACCACCTGCTAGATCCTATTGGCAAGGATTTTGGCAATAAACTGTAGAGAAGATTATAAAGGGAAATCGGCCTGAAATCCCCCATGGAATTAGCCCCTTCTTTCTCTGGGATAAGTTAGTTGATCCCTTGAATCTTAGAGGGATTGAAGAAAAGTTTGGAATCCAGCCTTTAAGCGGTGTGTCTAGGGCTTAGGCCGCATGTCACCTTACCTAGTTTGGCACTTATTATGCCAAATATCATTTATTTAAGATATTATTCATAAATAAGCAAATACCCTCTATTTGAATCCAATAACAACAGTTTTGATATCAAATTCCAAAAAGATAAAAGGTTAACCCCTAGTCCAAGAACAAAATCCAGATTTTTGGTTGTCAGAGCGATTTGCAACTTCAAATATGGGTTTTTTCTCAATTCTGAAAATTTCATAAATTTTATCATGGTAAAGCATTGCTAAAAGCCAGAAGTGCAGTAAAATAATATTTTGTTTTGATGTCTTTAAATTTTTTTATTCAGGCGATTTTAACAGCATTTGCGTACTTAAAAATAAGTTTGATTGGAATATAACTTTTTCATTACAACTCAGACTTAAGTAATCTTAGATTTGTTGAAAAGCTGCTTTTTTTCTCTACCTAATACAAAAGTCTCTTATAAAAATAAAATCTTGTTGATTTCTTAGGACTTAATATTGATTTTTTATGATTTGATGTGGCTTAATGTTGATTTTTATGATATAAGGTACATTGTGGTGTACTGAATAATGTTAGATAGAGGGGAAAAGAAATAGCACTTGGGCGCCTTGGTCGCCTAAGCGCTTAGGCACCCCTCCACCACCTTGGGTCTCCTTGACAACCATGGTTGTGCCCAGGTTGAATCCAAAACTGTGGGGGTAGGGGGGGGACCTAATACATTTTTCCTCTATTTTTTTCCCTTGGGGATGAAGTATCCTAGCATCTAGGTGACATAGGAAAACAGCTAGTTGTCATGGGAAAATGTACCATGGGACATCTGACTCAAGGGGTTATGTTGCTTGTGCAACTTATCTAACCTCGAGTTGATACTTCTAGTATTGAGAGGCTTTTTAACTGTTATCTCATATAAAAGCTTTACTGCGACATAGTTTTATCTAAGCTCAATGGGATTGAACTACCAGACTCTTAAGAAATTTTTTTTGCAAATGGTTTCTCATAACCAGTAATTAACTTCATTTAAATGCCAAGTTTCAGAATCTGAGTGAGATGATGGTTCTTGGCAGGAATGATGCAGCACTTTCTCCAAGTTTCATTGATGGGTTAACCTTGGAGGGTCCTATTGGTCATACAGGTAAAGTCTGCATATCTTTGCGCTGATCTTTGGCATTCTTGTCTGATTTGTCTCCTAACTTAACATTTCAGCAAGGAAGATAGCATAATTGATCAGATTACCAACCGATGAACATCGACTTAAAGTTGGAATAAGTTGGCTAATGAAATCTGCCATAGACTCTGCTGCATCATTGCAGAGCTCCCTAACCAAAGTTCTTTCAGGGTCTTAGATCCATTCATGCTTTCATCGAGGGGAAATGATGGATATATCTGTGTACTGTTTTTTTTTTTCCCTACTAAGGCTGCTGTATTGTTGCTTATGCAATTGGTAATATAAATACCATGAAAGATTCTAATGATTTTGCTAACAGCTTGCCAGTAAATTAAAATGGAGAACTGAGATAATTCACATCTTTAATTTAAGATCAGGCCATCTTCAGGTTATTACAGTCTGCTCCAATTGAGACATGTGAAAACATGTAATTTATTAGGGTTACGATACAGTACTCAAAGTCGAAATAGGGCATTGTGCAACATTTTTCTGTGTAGTTATGCCATAATCTTTCTAGCCATGATTATAATCTTTCTAGCCATGATTTTCTTAAAAAAAGGAATGGATGAAATGATAACAATTTTAAGCTTTTTCAAATTGAGTTTGGTTTGAAGGTTTGGCATTAGACTTTCACAAGATTGTACCTTCCAGCAGAGCTGGTTGTTCCAATAGAGAGATGGATGTGAATATCCAGTGTGCTGGGAATTCACCATGCTAATCAATGAGTTTATGCAGGAAGTATTGTGTTTGATCTGTCAAACCTAAGTAACGATCTATGGCAATTGAGTAATGTTGCTAGTCATAAAAGTATTTAGATCCCCAATTTGAGCCTATGGCTTTAAAAATGTCATTATTGGTGTATGTTTTGATCCACATGGACAAAAAAGTTCTGCAGATTTTAGTGGAAGCATGTTAAAAGGGCAGAAAGTGCATAGATCTGGTGGACATTTGTGAAACCATTTTTTAAGTAAGGATTTACATTTGGGTGGGAATCTTGGCATGTTAATTGGGTATTTAGAGGAACAAATTTGGGGGGGAGGGGGAAATAGAAGTAATTCCTTGCCGAAAGTCTGTGGATGTCAAGGGTAATATATTCTGATTTTGTTCAAAATCTGGAAACTTATCATCTAAGCAATACTGTTTTAGCATAACCAGCTGCTACAAATAAGATTTGAAAGTTAATCTGGAAAGTTCCTGTTTTGCAAAGAGTTTTGGCAGTGGAATCTTCAGAGATTACCTACTGTTTCATTTCTCCATGACTAACATATAATTATGTACCTGAATTGTCGACTTTGTGATAAAACCATTGCGACCATCGATCATATATGTTTTGACAGTTCTTATGTTTCTCTAGTATGGCTTAAACCTAAAATTAATAGTCTTATTAGCCCCTTACCAAAGTGATTTTTTTCCGCCTCTTGTGCAATTTCTGATAATATCATTGTGGCTCATGAGATATTAGATTGAATGTACCACACCAAAAGGAAATGTGGGATGATGGCTTTAAAATTTGAGCTTAGCAAGGCATATGACAAAATTGAGTGGTGTTATCTTGAGAAACCATTAATACCGATGGGTTTTGTAGATGCCTGGGTAAATTGGATTATGTAATGCATATCTACTGTGGAGTATCATATCAAATTCAATGGTGGATTCATAGGCAAAGTCACTCCTCATCATGGACTAAGGCAAAGCTGTCTCCTTAGCCAGTACTTGTTTATCCTCTGTCAGGATGGCCTTTCATGTATGTTTCTCCAAGCTGAAACCTTCCATCTCATTTTGGGTATTAAAACTAGTAGATCTGGCCCTAGTGTCTCTCATCTATTCTTCGCTAATGATTGTCTTTTCTTCTTAAAGCAAAGACCAAGGAATGCAGGCTTATTTCTAAACTCCTTCATGATTACTGTATGTGGTCAGAACAGGAAATAAATAATAGCAAATCTGTCATTAGCTTTGGTCCTAAAACTTGTTCACTCTCAAGAAAGAGAGATGTGACATTTTGGGACTTAATGAGATATCCAACCATGTTTAGGATACCCACTAACTTTTGTAAATCAAAGAAATTGTTATTTTCAATTATAGTGGAACTTGGCTATAATAAACCCTCATCTCTTCTTGTTTTCCCCATTCTCCTCCCTTGTCTGGAAGAATGTCTTGTCTAAATGTTGGCCATCCCGCAGGACTATTCTCTCCCTTGACCGAGAATGGGTGTAGGTGGATATGACTTTCTCAGGTTCCTCCATTTGTGGTACGATTGGAAAACTGGCTTTTTGTGCTACTATCATCCATCTTTGGATGGAACGCAACATCCGTAGATGGACTCCCAAATTCCGTTCTCATGACCAGATTTGGAAAACTATTTACTTTGATGTTACTTCCAAAGCCCAAGCCCTTCTTAACCGCCACCCCCCGGCCGGTCCCCATCTCCCCAAAAAACTCTCTCAACTCCTAGAACCTTCAGGTTGATCTCTTCCAGCCCCCTTGATGGTGTTAGCCTTCCCCCCTGGTCTGTCTTGGCTCTGCATTAGTTTGTTTTTGTTATTTTCTTTTTTCCCCTGGGTTGGCTTCTCCTTATTGGCTTAAGCCCTCCCTCCCCCCTTCTCCCTTGTATATTCTCTCCTCTCCTTGGTAATTAATTATTTATTCATCCAAAAAAAAAAAACTCTCTAGTTGGAAGAGTAGCCTTTTATTCCAAGCTGGGAAAGAGGTTCTAAACTTCTAATTAAAGTAGTAGTAACCTGTCTCCCCCCATATACCAAGTCTGTGTTTTTCTTACCTGTATCTATTTGTAGTGCTTTAAGTAAGGCTGTCTATCACTTCTGGTGGAAGGACGGGTTGTAGGATTTTAAATGTTTCAATATAGAACTTTTAGCTAGACAATGCTGGTGGCTCTTAGAGAAGAGGGAGGCTTTGTGAGTGAAGGTTTATTTCCCTTCAAATTTTCTTGAAGCCCCCACTAAAAATGTTGTTCTTGGTATGGCATAACATTCTAAGAGGTAGAGATCTCCTCCTTAAGGTTCTTAGAAGGAAATTTGGGGATGGGTTCTCAATTGACATTTAGTGTGATGCTTGGTTTCCTACTCTTCCAACTTGGGAGAATTTCAATCCCTTAGGGAGAGTTCACAAAGTATCTGAGTTAATTAATCATGATTTAATACATTAGAATGTTCCCATGATTTGTACTATAGAAGCTCAAGCCATTTTTCACTTTCTCCTTTGATGTGGCTAGGTAGGAACTACCCAACCCAGTTAGGATCCCAAAACTCCAATTAATAAATCACTAATCCTTAGGGAAATCTAAAATCGGACATGGAACAAAAGTCCAAACCTAGGAAGAATTGGAGAAACTTGCAGCTGGAAGTAAGAGGCCTGTGGAGGTTCAACTTCTGGTCAATTGCTCCTCTTGTGATGCTAATCAAACACTCCAAAGGGTTTTGTAGTCTGATCTCAGGTTTGGGAGATCTAAGAGAAGTTCCCAGTTAGGAAACTAGGGATGGTCTTTAGAAACAGATGATAGGGAGCTCAGTTGGCCACCAAACTTGGGTCGAGTGGGCCTCCTAGGATCAGGAAGAAACCCCCAAAAGACGTGGTTGATTAGGGTTCAAGGGATGGAGATCTGGCCTTGGTCGATCCACCCTCAAAACCCCTGAAAATTTAGAGATGGATCTAGTTAGTTTGGCCTCTTTTGATCTTTGTTGATAGCTGACGTTTTGGACTTCAATTAGACTTCGAATGAAAACTCAATCACTCTCTCACAGCAAACAAATAAAATGGAAAATAAGAAAATAAAGAGAGTCGATGGAGAGGTGGAGAAGGGTGGAAGAGTGATGGAATTCTCACCCCCTAGGTTTTGGGTATCACACCCCTCAATGGGTTAGGCATCTCACCTCTCAATAGCAGCTGTTTCAGTCAAGAGTTTGCATTCACAATTTTCATTAATCAATTCTCTAACTGAGTACAATTGATGAATGCCTGTTTTATAGGCTCACATGAGTGAAATAAAAAAGGACACTAAAATAGGAAACTAAGAGCTAGAAATAAACTTCCTTACTTTTGACTAGCTAACCAAGTAGGAGTAATTTAGTTACTAATAACTGAACATAAAAAGGAACTAGCCTAAGTTACAAAATAGGAAACTAACTTGACTAACTTGACAATCCAAAATTGAAACTAATCCAAGGCTATCTTGGCCAATTCGATGGCAGCTGGAGCTCTTCTCTTGAAGCTGTTTTTTCAACAATAAGGGAGAGCCGTAAGGGGCTTCTAGAAGATCGTTTTTTAAGACAAAACTGGCTGAGAAAAGATGCTATCGATGGAGGAGGTTGCTTTGCTGTGGAGGGTTCCCAGAATGGAAACTAAAGCTGTAAATTGGAATGCTGGACAGATGGTTTGATGGTGCTAACAGGGAAACTCCTAGAGGCTCCAGTTGGGGTTGCAATGGGACTCATTTGATGGGTAGATGGGCTGCTGCTGAGCTGGCCTGACTTACCAAAAAGGGAACCAAATAACTACCCAAATATGGGCTGAGAAGCTGCTGCTCGATGGGGCTGGAATAGCCTGGCTGGACCGAGGCTAGACTTGGTTTGATGGGGGCCAGCAGCCCCTTCCTTATGCAAGCCTGATCTACATCACCCTTTAGTATCTCTTGTAAATCTGATTATTGGTTTTGGGGCCCTTCCATTGATGCACTCTTCTCTGTTAAGACTGCTTACCACTTAACCCTATCTTATTTCCATCACAGCTCTTTTGGGGACCTGAGGCCATCTGGAGATCCCTTCCGGTCCAATCTATGGAAATTTCCCTTGCTGCCAAAGCTTAAACATTTTCTTTGGAGGTGTTGTACTAATGCATTAGCTGTTAAACTATAACTGTTCAAAAGACATATTTCACAAGACCTTGTATGCCCTCTATACCCTAATACTGAGGAGTCTATATTATGCATGCTTTATATCAATGTGACTTTGCTTCTAGCTGCTGGTTGGCTTCCCTTTTAGGTTCAATACAAGGAGACAAAAGGTACTACTATAAAAGAACTCCTTATCTAGTTCTTGCATCTCTCCCCTTTTTTCCCATATCAAAATGATGTCATCATCCAATTGGTTGCTCTTTTTTGGAAAATTTGGAAGGCCCATAATTATTCTATATTTAATCATTCTAATTACTCTCTTCTTGGCATAATACAAGCCTTCAATCATTTAGTTGAAGATGGCAGAATGAACTTTAGCAACGAAAAGGCTAAGTATCATCATATCTTTGTTGCTTTAAACCCTACCCTTCCAAGTTTCCTCTCGATCATTATACCAAATATATGGATGGTGCTTTAAAATATAATAAATCACTTGGTGGCAGGGGCGTCCTTGTTAAGGATCATAAGGGGTTTTGTGTAGCAAAATGAAAACCTTTTTAGGAACTTCTTTGCTCCATCCATGGTTGCGGCAACAATTGGAATTTCCACAAATTGGACCAATATAGATCACCAGAAGGGCTAGATCCTTGAGAAAAGCTATGGATGACTTGATAAAGCTAAATGATAAGCTAACTTGACAGAAAAATTATCATCAGTAGATGGACCCCAAACTCAAGAATCATATTTAATTGAAATGCTGAGGAGAATCCTAAGAACGGCTTGAGCTTGCACTGCTAAAAAAATTAGAGACAACTAAGGCACATCCCAATGTAAATATTTATGGTTGATTAGCGCCACTTTCTGCACTATTCCCAATTAAGGACTTAAGATTCTTCCATTAGGAAGAGTGGGAACCCAAGCATCTCTATGTATGTCAATTGAAGAACCATCACCAAATTTCCTTTTTAGTGCCTTAAGAAGATGATCTATACCCTTCAAAATGTTATAAGATGATCTATACCTTCAAAATGTTATACCATGTCCAAGAACAACATTTCTTAGCAGGAAGTTCCAGGAAATAGGAAGTAGGAAAATACTTCTCTTTCAATACCCTTACCCACAAAGCCTCCTTATTCTCTAAAATTCGCGACCAAGGTAATTAATGTAACTTGTTATGACGGAATATAAGCTCCCCTCGCAACTGTTTGTGATGTTTCAATATGATAAATATTTTCGATGGATTTAATTGCTTGTCATAAATAATATCATATATTAGAGTATACTTATTACTGTCGTGATAAAAGTTTATAATATGATATCTCTTTTCCGTCGCCATGTTAACAATATTTTCAATGGACTAAAGTTAACATTGCAAAAAAATCACCTTTATGCCATAGTGTGAAGCCATTTCCCCCTTTCCATGAACCACTAGTTCTTCTATCATTCTCTACTGTTTTTGGTTAGTCTCTTCTTCTGCAACCCAATGAATCACCTAGGCCAGTAACACAAATGTGCATTCTTTTCGGGGAGAGGGGTGTTTGTGTGAGGCTACTTTGTTGAACTGCAGATGATTAACCACACCATTGAAAATTAAGGATGGCCTTGGGGAAAATGTTGGGTTTGTTATCCTGCTCTCTTAGTGTGATGAGAATCTATGCATCTAATAATGTTCTATTAATAGTGAAACTGTGTCTAGGATCAATCAATCCCCTCCCAGGGCTCACAAGGGGGAAGATAGGATCACGTAAGAGCCTTAAAGGTTGAACTGCCTTTTGCGCTTATCTACCTTCCAAAACCCTTAGAAGCTAAGGGTTAGGAGAAAAAAATTCCTTTTACCAGGTGGGTAAATTTGGTTAGGCAAGAATAAAAAAAAATGGTTGTTGATAAGTTTAAGTGTTATAATAAGCCTCCCAATTCACAATTTATGTGGTTGTGGTAATAGAATTGGTGACAGTTCATCGACCAATTAACCTGGATTTTTCCTTCTTTGAATACTATCCTTGGAGAGCTAGATTGACCATTTCATGACTCTTTGTTGGTCAACCTTGGAAGAGCCTGATGTACAACAAATACATTCTGATTCTAAGTTAAAAGTTGGAACTATAGAGAAAGGTGAGCATTTAGAGAGATCAGTTCTAATGCAGCCAGCATTATGTTTTCCAATTAGCACAGTTCCATTGTGGTCTGCAGAGGATTAAAGGGAGAGTTATGGCTTCTCATGTAGAGATGAATTTTTGACCTATTCTCTTAAGTAGAAGTTTTAGCTTGTTGGAAAATCCATCTTGTGTTCCATTGCCTACTTTTAGCATAATCCGGAACAAGATATCTACTTTCTGAAACATCAGGTTCATGTGATAGATGCCTTCCCTCGTTCCATTCTAGGTCTGTTCTGATCTCTCACTTGGCTTAACATTTACCCGCTCAAGTAAATTATCCACTAGCAGGTAGTTGGTGATTGCTTATTTGAGGAGAGCCTATACTGGCCCATGTTTGTTGTTGCAACAGTAGCTGCTATTGTTGCTAGTCAGACCCAAGCACTTGGCTGCTTTCCCAGAGTAAAAAGGTGGTTCATAGGTAAAAGAATTTCCATGGCCTGGCATATATACCTGATATTAATTGGGTCCTATGATTCCTTGTGTTGCTGTTAGTGTAGGATTCAAAAATCAGAGCCAAATTGGAAATTCTTATGGTAGATTTTTTATTCGATTACTTCATGCAATTATATATTTCTTGCACCCTGAGTTACCCCCAGATATTACTTTTCCTAGCAAACCCAGTGAGTGAAAACACTTCCATTAGTCATCTCAACTAAAATTTTTGTTCCAGCAAGCTGTAACATCACTGACACTTTTTCATTGGATTAAGCAACAATTTCTATCCTATCCATGAGTCTCAAAACTTACTCTCAGTTGTCATAAGAGCCCGCAGGTGTCGCAAGAAGGATGACAAACTAGAAAATAATGAAAGAATTCAAGAGGAAACATAAATAGAATGCTGACAACAAAGTTTCAGTTTAAGCTGATTAGTAATTGATGAAATGTAACAAATTAAAGCAAGCTGACTCTGGCTGAGAACACAGGTGGTCCACCTGTACTAGGAGGAATAAGAACTAAGAAGTAAGAAGAAGAAGTACAGGAGGAGAGATCACACTTCTTCAGGAGAAATCAGTTCTCCGCAAGATGAGTAATTTATTTTGTTCTGAACATATTTGTATGACTTTTTGGCCACATGTCCTTTTGAGTTGAAGTTTGTCAACTAAATGTATCCCCTAGCTCTTAGTTGACATATTAGAAGTCAACCACTCAACCAGATATTGTATGTTCAAATATTTTTCCTCTTTTCTTATTATTTCTCTTATCTAATCATCTTTGGTGAGATGGTTTTATGCAAGATTGCTGGAGTAAGGGAGAGGGGAAAAAATTGTGGTTATGCATCAGGTGAGAGCAACTTCTCCAGCAAGAAGCTCTCACAACTTCTAACCTATGCTCCTATGCTATCCATCCTTCCAGCCATGAATCAGGTAATAAACTATCTATGATAATCATAGAGAAGGTTTTTTGGATGACAAAATAGAACCTGTGGTGAGGTGGTGACTTGAATGAAATTAAAATATTGCACTAGGTAGAACTGAATCCTACATGGCACCAGAGCATATGGCATTGCCTGATCGCCTCTAGTGGCATATGGAGCTCAGTGGGGTCTATCCATGGTTTTAGAGCATGGTATTGGATGGAGATCCTTGGGGCATTTGTCTTTGGAAACATTGTGTTTTACCATGGAGGCATTTTTGACAAGTGTGCAATAGTATTGTATTCTATTTTATGGCATTTTTCCCTTTATTGAAAAGCATATGATCTTGCGTATCCATGATGAAGATGCTCACTCTTATTCAAAGTTTTAGTAAAATTACCGAAATTCCAGCAAATGGAGATGCATATAAAATATAAATGGGCATCTTTTGTAATTCTAGCTACTTTCTTTATTCATTTTAAGATGAAATTATACCAATGAGATGCGTACATTGTCTTTTATCATATGGACTAATCCATGTATTGTCATGGAAAAATATTTTAAACGGTGGATTTTTATTTCAGTTATCAATATTCTTTTTTTAGCTACAGATATTTCATCCGATGAATAAGTTTTTCGTTAATAAGCATTCATCAGCGGAAAAAAAAATGGGAAAGACCATTCCTATCGGTATACATAACTAAAATAAGAAGAGAAGCTTCAGCTTGGAGGAATTTGTAAGAATGGGCCTCTAACATAGAATGAGCAGGTAGGGCTAAGAGAGTAACCTTGTCTAAACCCAAGATGGGGTTAACTTGGACAATAATTCCACCATTAAATTTAACATGATATTACACAGTGGTGGCACATTGCGTAATCCAGTCTAACCAAATTCCTAAAGAACTCATCTGTATTAACAATTGCTCAAGATAGAACCACTCAATTTTATCATAGCCTTTCAAATATCAAGTTTTAAAGTCATCAACACACATTCTCGTTACGTTCTAACGTAACGCAGTTGATGTAAAATTCCATTTCACTCAATTTTATCATAACCTTTCAAATATCAAGTTTTAAAGCCATCAGCACACACTCATTACGTTCTAACGTAACGCATTTGATGTAAAATTCCATTTGCCGCATATAT
>NC_056560.1:161843-210931 GCF_013358625.1 Macadamia integrifolia | reverse complement strand
ATGAATGAGTAGCCCCTGAATCGAATAAAACATAGGCTGGTATGCCTGATATGGGTAGGATACCTAGTATAACAATGCATATAATTTCGGCAGGTCATCAATATTAATCATAATAAATTTCTTAATTTAAAATGTACCTGCCACTACTTCTGTACTGGCCTCAGCTTCCTCAGCTGACAGAGCATACATCCTTCCCTGCAGTTGATTCCCCCGAGCTAAGGGAGGTCGGTACACAGAGGGCTGACTGGAGGGCAAGGCTGGTCTAGCTCGACAGTCTTTCGCATAATGCCCATATGAATGGCAGTTGAAGCAACGAATCTGAGATGTCGGAATTGGGGCGGGGCCCCTCTGCACTTGACCCGTTACAGATGGAGGTCGAGGTGGCCTTGGAGCTGTAGGTGCCACACTAGTGTTCGGGCAAATAGAGGTGGAACCCGAACCACCAACTGGTCTAGGAGGGTAGCCAGATGGCCTATAGGGCTGCCTATACATAGGCCCAGAATTGTATGATCCGTGGTATGCCTTGGAGGAATTTCCCATATCCAGGAATGGATTTGTTCTCTTCCACAGTCCAGGGGTGAGGGACTGTTCTCCCTTTTTCTTATCCTCCATGGTCTTGGCCTTCTGCACAATCTGGCCATATTCGGTCAAATCCAAGACCTCAAGTACAGACCCAATAGATGATTTCAGGCCTTTTAGGAACCTCGCTGCCTTTTCTTCAGCTGTCCTCATATGCCTTGGGCAAAATGGAACAAACTCTCGAATTGTTGTTGGTACTCAAGGACAGTCTTACCTCCTTGAGTTAAGGCCATGAACTCAGTCTCCTTGCGGCCTCTGAAGCTGTGCGGATAATGGTTGTCCAAGAACAACTCCTTGAACTGCTCCCAAGTGGGTTCTGGATGGGCCGCCAACAATATGGGCTTGGAGGCTTGCCACCAAGAATTTGCCTCTTTCTTGAGTTGCAACCCAGCACAAATGAGTTTTTGTGTATCCGTGCACTCAAGCACCTCAAATATCTTCTCCAATTCTTGGATCCATTGGTCCGGTTCCAGAGGATCACTCCCCACCTTAGAGAATACAGGTGGTAAGTTCCTCTTGAATGACTCCACTACCCTAGACGTATTACTCGTCGCCGGGAAGTTAGGAGCATAAGCAGGATAGTAGGAGTATGGAGGAGGCATCCCATACTGAGGAACACCGAATGGTGGGATTGGAGGTTACCTCCCACTTGTGGTCCCGTTCCCGACCCTACAGGCGGGTCCTGTGGAGTGAGTACCCGGGGAGGTTAACCCGGTTGAGAAAAGTCCAACTGTTGCTGGATAGCAGTCATAAATGCTTGCTGTTGCTGAAGCATTTGTTGCTGAAAAGCCTGTTGTGACTGCTGAATCATAGTAGCAACATCTCCCGGTGTGATAACCGGTGGAAGGTTAGGGAGTGCAATCATAGGTGGGTCCCCATGTGCCCCACCCTAACCAAGGGTCTCTGGAGGTAGTGGAGGTGAGGTTTGCCCCACAGAGTGAGACCCCCTGGGATCTTGTGGTCGACCGACCAGACGAGGACCCCGCAAGGTACCTCGGGCATTACTACCGGATCTAGTACGTACCATCGTATCCCTGTACCTGGAACATATCACACACCATATTGGTTAAACACCGGAGAATTGATTTCGGCACACAATTATATGCCATCATATAAGGTATTGTAGTGTACGATAGTCCACAATAAATCGTAACTTAATTTCCAAGATACAGGGCCAATGCCCCAACAGGTACGTCAATGGTCCCACTTGACCATAACACATTAATATAGGAATAATATCAATGATGAGAAACAATGTAATCATGCTAGGAGGAGAGAAGGGAAAAAAGAAAAAAAAAATCTTCAAAATTTCCCAATTTTCACAACCAGTAGGCTGCACCGGCGGGTAGGGGCCAGCCGATCGAGCCCACAGGTCCTAGTGCCTCAAACCGGCGGGCAGCACCGGCGGGTAGGGGCCCGCCGGTCCTGCCCGTGTAAAAACACGAACAGGGCCCTACAGACCCTGTTCTGTCTTATCTCTTTCCCCAACTCCTTTCTCTCACTCCCTCTCTTCCTTGGGCGATCTTGGAGGTCTCCTCGGCGCTTCTACTCACGAGTCTACTCATCAACTCGGTGCTTTTGAGAAGGTTTAACTCTCCCTTTTCCTCAAGTAAGTTTCTTCTTCTCTTTTCTCAGAATTTCCCTTTTTTTGGGGTAAAATGCATGTGTAAGCTTTACTTTAGGTTTTCTTTCCATATTTTTCTCCATAGAATAGCATTTCCATTTGATTGTGATGTTTCTACTGTGGTCGTTTGTAGTTTATTTGGATTTTATCCCTTCATTTGGAGAAAACCCCAAATCGTGCCCTAGGTTTCCAAATTTGGGGATTTCTTAAATTTTCGATCCTTTTCTCCAATTGATGGTTCCTTTGTGATGCACTACACTTGCTTTATGATTAGCACGCTATAGATTTCATGAATTGTCCATTATACTTGAAATCCCCATGTATTTCCATGAAATTCCCTCTTTTTGTATTGGTTTCCTTGATTTTCATCACATCCTTGCATCCGTGGACTTCCCCAGCCTATTTGGGTATGTTTTTGTGCTTTCATGATCCCACTACCATGGCATTTTGTTATAGATCTAGGGTTTCAAGCTTTTACTCCATTGTGAATGAGTTTGCGCGTTGGGATCGAATCCCCCCATGTTATTTATGCTCTTCGCTTTTGTTGTCATTTTACTATTTTGGCATGTTTCTCTGCGTTGTCACCTACCGTGCATCATGTTCATAGGTTCTTTGCTTGTCGCCTTCTCCATTTTGCAAGAATTTGGGTTTTGGGTTTCCCCTTTCTAATGATGTCATTTTCCATTCTTTACTAACGCCACTTTCTTTTCTTCTTGCCAGGATGTCATCTCGCACTGACAAAGGACCATCTTCCTCTGGCGTTCGATGTAAGATGACCGCTACTAAGCGGAAGAGTGCAGAGACCAGCTCTTCAGCCCCCCGCACAGGGAGACCTGTACCTGCCTGGTCTGACCCTACCGACTATGATGAGGAGCACTTCCTTAGTGCAGAGGCAGCAGCCAACTGGCCTATTTTCCTGAAGAGGTCAGTGATGATGGAGAAGACCGTGGTAGTTGACGACTTCCACAAGGCTCGGTTTCAGGAGAGGTTCTCAGCATTGGGTTGGGATTCTATCCTTCACGTAGACCGACCATGCTACGAACAGCTAGTCCGTTGGTTCTACTATAACTTGGAGGTGTCTTATCCATACGGGGAGTTCACCATTAGCAGCTTGGTGAAGGGGGTAGACATCCAGCTTACGGTGGGTACCTTGGCCAGCATCCTGGGTATATCGGCGACTGGGCACCGATACTACAGTCCTCCCAGGAGTAAGCCTCTGGGACCATTCATGAGTTTGGAGACGTCGGACTTCATTTACGAGACTATCTGCGGCGGCAGCACCCGTCCGGAGTCCGAGACGTCTTTCTACCCCGAGGTTCGTTTATTTGCCCGGTTGGTCCAGTTCAACCTGCTCCCCAGAGGAGGTCATCGGAACCAGGTGGGTTTCATGGCGGCTTTCATCGCTTTCTGTATCTTCACGACCGCAGAGGGAGGTGTCGAGCACTTGTGCCTCCCCTACATCATTCTCAAGACGATGGAGCACCACACTTCCCACCCTGAGGATGGAGGATTCCCCTATGGCAGGATCTTCACTAGGATCTTTGAGTTCTTCGGGGTGGACTTGAGCGGGGAGGAGGGGAAGACTCCGGCTGATAGGTTTGACCGGAGTAACCTCCTGAGGATGGGTCTCCACACCCTCATGGATTCACCTCCGAGAGCAGGAGCTCAGAGAGGTAGGGGTAGGAGGGCTGCCCCTATGGAGGATGTCCTCATGGAGGAGGAGTCCAGCGAGGAGGATGAGGACTACGTTCCTCAGGATGAGGGGGATGATCTGGTGGGTGACGGCATCCCTGAGGAGGCACCTCAGGAGTCGAGAGGTCCTGGTCCCAGTTCCTCCAGAGCTGCAGCCTAACCACATAGACCCCCACCACCTGGGAGTAGTGCATACGACTTCGAGGGCATGATGTCCTCCATGCGGGCCTTGCAGGATGGCCAGGTTCAGCTACTGAGACGGCTGAACGAGAGTGCCTCCAGGGAGGAACGCATCCTGGAGAGGCAGGCCACCTTGGAGGATTCCTTCCTCAGGCTGGGTCAGGACTTGGACACCACGGCCAACGCTATCTCAGCAGATTTTGGCCGGCTTCGGAGGGAGGTACGGCTGGTGAACGCGAGGTTTGACTATTATGATCACTGCCTCGACGTCAACTCTAGGCCTCTGGTGAACGTGGTGATCATCGATGATGACGACAATGACCAGTGAGGGCTTGGCTCGCCCACAGCAGCTGTTTATCTGTTTTCCCTTTTTGGAAACCTTGTTGTATATTTCATTTCTTATCATTCCTTGTATTTACGCTGTAACTGGATTCAATTATGGAATAATATATTTTTGGATAGTGAATTTTGTGGTGTATTTCGCTATTTGTGATCTTTGTTATATCATTTTATCTGTTGTTTATCAGGTGTTTGTGTATAAATTTTTGGAAATCCCATTTTACGCCGTTATGCTGCCGAATTTTTGTCAAACTAGTACTCTATAGGTTATATCACCAACCTAATTACTTTTTTTTTTCTACACTCACGTATGCCATGAATGCAATCCCTAAATGCAACTCTTTTTATACTTTCTTTCTTTGGCTTTTAACTCCTTAAAAGTTTTACATTAACCCAACCCCATTTCCCTATTATAGAGTCACGGGATTCTAATGGTATGTTGTGAGTGGAGCAGAGCATCACGCTCTGATACCAACGTTTGTCACACCCCGTTCTCACAGAACCGGGTCAGTGACTGGGTTAACACCGGTTAACCCAAACCTGCCAGGATCATCAGATACTGTATTCCACCACAGCATACACACAACTAATATAAGCTCATCAGATCAGCGGAAGACTAAGTTTTACCTGTGAATAAATCCCATATACTTGATACCCTAATTGTGATACAATAATTATATATATGTGGGCCCGAAGGCATAATAATTACACAATAAAAGTACAATTCATATATCAAGTATATACAGGAAATCATCAAAACAATCAGAGTACACAGCTCGGCTCGGCAACAAAGGCTAGAGCTCAGCTTGGCATCAAGGGTTGAGCCCAGCTCGGCATCACATGGTAGAGCTCAGCTCGGCCTCCGAAGTGGAGCCCAGCACGGCCTCAGAACTGCGGTCTAGCAGCACAGCTCTCACACGAGCAGTCAATGCCGTGCTCTAACTCCTCAGGGGTCCACCAGTCCTCTTCAGGAAACTCAACTGTGGGACCCACCCCATGCTCAGATGTATGACCTGTAAAATATCTAAAAAGGGGTGTACACGTGGGATGAGCTCACTAGCTCAGTAAGTGGTAAGATGGACCACACAGCAGTCCACACATCAAAACACAATCATATGCACTACATGTCATGCTATACATTTTAAATCACATCCACCTAAGCAACATTACTAAGTCCTTGGTTGTAGTGCTACTACAACCACAGTGCACGTATACTCCGGGTACGAGCCGCGAACTCCCTCCAGCGATACGCCTATAGGGTTGTCGGAGAAGGCCCACCGTGAGTACTCTGAAAAGTAAAGACAATGCCGTCCACCGACTCTCAATAGAAATGTAAATGACTGAAAATAAAGGTGTTGACCCTAGCAATTTAAAAGCAGTACGATTGGCCCTCTTGAATGTACCACCGGGGTTACCGGCTGTCCTACATAACCCGCTGGGCATTATGTCTAACCGCCACAGTGACCCGACGACCGCGACCACTCCTTCCCCCCAAATGATAACCCAACACCTTAACACCTGTTGGGAAGGGTCGTAGCACGGGATGGTGAAAATCCTAATACCGCATGCTCCTATATGACACTAGTACGATTGCATAGTGCCTCCGTGTCCCATTCCACGGGCCACCAATGCACTCGTTTCCAAGCCGACTACGGCATCTAGTCTATCAATGCATCATGCACCATGATGTCCACATTCAACATATAAACATCTCATTCAATTGGCATTTAGAAAGTAAACATAGCACATATGCATAACAATGTGAGGAATGACTACACTACATAGCATATTCATGATGGCATGACTAGACTAGATATAATTAAATGAATGCCAAACAATGCCTTCAAACAAGGCCAAGCATCCTCTCCCCACTTACCTGTAGCGTACAAGGATTCTCGTTTGGTACGGGTGAGATCCGGTGCGAATCGGGTAGGATTTGGTGAACCTAACATAATTGAGCGGGGTTAGTACTTCACCATTTTAGAATCAAAATTAACACGATCTGATGTCAAAATCATGTTTAGAATGTCAAAAGAAGGTCACACGTCCGATTTGGGTCCAATCGGACGTAAGAATCACCTTCGGGGCCACACGGGTGGGTCAGACAGGTGGGCAGTCTAAACCGGTCCTACCCACCGGTTGGGACCAGCGGGTAGGGGCCTGTAGGTAGGGCCCGCCGGTCTGGCGCACCGATTGGGCCAGGGGCCCCTGCTAAGACCGGCGGGTAGGATGGCCCACCGGTTGGGCCCGTCGGTTGGGCCCGAAGGCCCCCCTGCCCTCTCAGGTGGGTGCCCACAGGCGGGTAGGGGCCCACCGGTTGCACCCACCGGTCTTGGCGAAAAAAACCCTGTTTCTTCCCAACTTCCTCCATTCTTTGGGGATTCAAATGGGGCTTTTCCCAACCCATTCTTCACACCTTCAAGGTCCTATAGGATGGTTCTAACATAGATCTAGGTTAGATTCAAGGGATGGGAACCCATCTTACCTTCTTTGCTCAAGAACAACCTCAAACCCTCCAAATCACTTCAAACCCACAATGCTTCTTCCACCTTGTCAATACCTCTTCAAATCCTTCAAGATCAACACATAAATCATCTATTAAACCTTAGATTCATCATTTCAAAGGGGTTTTACAAGATCTCAAGAAACCATACTCGAATCAAGGGTTTAAAGCTTGGGTATGGTGAATGTTCACAAAACCCAACTTTTCTTACCTCTAACTGTAGATCTAGAGTTGAAGATCACTCTCCCGGCGCCGGAATGGGAAGATCAAGCTTCGGCGCCGCTGAAATCCTTCCCTTCTTCCTCTTCCTTCTCTTCCCTTCTTCTTCCCTTTCTTTTCTCTCTCCTCTTTACTATCCTCACCAATGTACGGGTGTCATAAATGGAAAGAAAAGAAAATCATAAAGCTATATATATAATTCCTAAATAAGTGAACAGTGCACATGGATGGGTCACTCAGGTGGGTGGGTGCACCCACCTGTCCGCCCACCTGAGGGCCAAAACTTGGGATTTTGATAGAGTTCGGGCCTCGACACGAACCCCACCCCTGGCATACGATGTAGTATACGTATATACATTAATATACGGCTACAATACCTGCTTTATCCGTACATGGCCTTATGGTAGGTGCATGTACATGGCTTGGGTACTCCCGTCTCTTCTGGCACTGGCTCGGACTTGTCGGGCCAGCCGGTGTTTAAGGTCACCCTTGCCATCATAGTCCATAAGGAGCCCGCTCTAACTCCCTCTGGTTTGGTTCCTGCATGGTTTAATCGGTTCAACCGCAAAATCAGACCGGGCTTCAGAAGCAGGGTATTACAATATTATTCCTATATTATTGTGTTATGGTCAAGTGGGACCATTGACCCACTTGTTGGGGCATTGGCCCTGTATCTTGGAATTAAGTTGCGGTAAATTGCACGCTATCATACACTGCAACACCTTATGTGATGGCATAAATTTATGTGCCGAAATCAATTCTACGGTGTTTAACCAATATGGTGTGTGATATGTTCCAGGTACAGGGATACGATGGTACGTACTAGATCCGGTAGTAATGCCCGAGGTACCTCGCGGGGTCCTCGTCCAGTCGGTCGACCACTGAGTCCCAGGAGGTCCCGCTCTGTGGGGCAAACCTCACCTCCACTACCTCCAAAGACCCTTGGTCAGGGTGGGGCACATGGGGACCCACCTATGACTACACTCCCGGACCCTCCACCGGTTATAACACCGAGAGATGTTGCTACTATAATTCAGCAGTCACAACAGGATTTTCAGCAACAAATGCTTCAGCAACAGCAAGCATTTATGACTGCTATTCAGCAACAATTGGACCTTTCTCAATCGGGTCATCCTCACTGGGTACTCACTCCACAGGACCCACCTGTAGGGTCGGGAACGGGACCACTAGGGGGAGGTACACCTCCAATTCCACCATTCGGTATTCCTCAGTATGGGATGCCTCCTCCATACTCTTACTATCCGGCTTATGCTCCTAATTTCCCGTCGACGAATAATACGTCAAAGGTAGTGGAGTCATTCAAGAGGAACTTACCACCTATATTCTCTAAGATGGGGAGTGATCCTCTGGAACCGGACCAATGGATCCAAGAATTAGAGAAGATATTTGAGGTGCTCGAGTGCACGGAGGCACAGAAACTCATTTGTGCTGGGTTGCAACTCGAGAAGGAGGCAAATTCTTGGTGGCAAGCCTCCAAGCCCATATTGTTGGCAACCCATCCAGAACCCACTTGGGAGCAGTTCAAGGAGTTATTCTTGGACAACCATTATCCGCGCAGCTTCAGAGACTGCAATGAGACTGAGTTTATGGCTTTAACTCAAGGAGGTAAGACTGTTGTTGAATACCAACAACAATTCGAGAGTTTGTTCCATTTTGCCCCAAGGCATATGAGGACAGCTGAAGAAAGGCAGCGAGGTTCCTAAAAGGCGTCAAAGCATCTATTGGGTCTGTATGTAAGGTCTTGGATTTGACCGAATATGGCCAGATTGTGCAGAAGGCCAAGACCATAGAGGATAAGCAAAAGGGAGAACAGTCCCTCACCCTTGGACTGTGGAAGAGAACAAACCCCTTTCCGGATATGGGGAACTCCTCCAAGGCATATCGTGGATCGTACAGTTCTGGGCCCATGTATAGGCAACCCTATAGGCCATCTGGCTACCCTCCTAGACCAGCTGGTGGTTCGGGCTCCACCTCTTTTCGCCCGAACACTGGTGCGGCACCTACGGCTCCAAGGCCACCTCGACCTCCATCTGCAATGGGTCAAGTGTAGGGGGGCCTCGCCCCAGTCCCGACATCTCAAAATCGTTGCTTCAACTGCCATTCATATGGGCATTATGCAAAAGACTGTCGGGCCAGACCAGCCTTGCCCTCCAGTCAGCCCTCTGCGTACCGACCTCCCTTAGCTCGGGGGAATCAACCGCAGGGAAGGATGTATGCTCTATCAGCTGAGGAAGCTGAGGCCAGTACAGAAGTAGTGGTAGGTACATTTGAAATTAAGAAATTTATTATGATTAATATTGATGACCTGCTGAAATTATATGCATTGTTACACTAGGTATCCTACCCATATCAGGCATACCAGCCTATGTTTTATTCGATTCAGGAGCTACTCATTCATTCGCATCTAAGAAATTTGCAGAGAAACTTGGGATGTCACCCAGGATCCTAGATCACGGAATGATTGTTAGTATGCCTACTGGTAAAGTTACACAGTTGAAGGAAGTGTGTAGGCCGTGCCCAGTGGAAATTAGTGGAAAGAAATTCGAGGCACAACTCATTAAGTTCAATATGCAGAATTTTGATGTTATACTGGGTATGGATTGGTTGTCAGCTCATCAAGCTAATGTGATGTGTGCTGAAAAGCTGATTAGGGTGACAGATGACGAAGGGAAAGAATTGGTATACCGAGCAGATAAAATGAAACGGGTGAGGAAGGTCCTTGTCTCTGCTCTTCAATCGGTAAAGTTACTAGAAAGTGGATGTCAGGGTTACTTAGCATCGGTACTTGATGTTGATGTAAGGATTACACCTCTAGAAGAGGTAAATGTGGTGAAAGAGTTTCCCGACGTCTTCCCAGATGATCTGATGCATTTACCACCTAATAGAGAGTTGGAGTTTGCCATAGATTTGACTCCAGGAACAGCTCCAGTATCTAAGGCTCCATACAGAATGGCACCAGCTGAATTGAAGGAGTTGCAGATGCAGTTGCAAGAACTATTGAAAAAGGGGTTTATTCGCCCAAGTGTTTCACCTTGGAGTGCCCCAGTGTTGTTTGTCAAGAAGAAGGATGGCAGTTTGCATATGTGCATAGATTACCGGGAGTTGAATAAGCTAACCATTAAGAACTGGTATCCATTGCCACGCATTGATGATTTATTTGACCAGTTGCAGGGAGCTAGAGTATTCTCAAAGATAGACCTTCGGTCCGGCTATTATCAGCTCAAGATAAAGAGCAGTGATATACCCAAAACAGCATTTAGGACTCGATACGGTCACTATGAGTTCCTAGTGTTATCTTTCGGGTTAACCAATGCACCAGCAGCATTCATGGATCTAATGAATCGAGTATTTCAGGATGTGCTCGATAAATGGGTAATTGTTTTTATTGACGACATCTTGATCTACTCCAAGACCGAAGAGCTGCACACTCAACACTTGAGAATGGTGTTACAGAGGTTGAGAGATCAACAGTTGTTTTCCAAGTACAACAAGTGTTAATTTTGGCTTGAACAAGTTGGATTCCTGGGGCACGTAGTGTCTAAAGCAGGAATCGAAGTAGATCCTGCAAAGGTGGAAGTAGTAGTGGAATGGGAAAGCCCCAAGAATGTCACTGAAATTAGAAGCTTCTTGGGTTTGGCTGGATATTACAGGCCCTTCATTGAGAATTTTGCTCGGATCTCAGGACCAATGACCAAGTTGACTAAAAAGGGTGTGAAATTCGATTGGGTAGAGGAATGTGAGAAGAGCTTCCAGGAATTGAAAGAAAGGTTGGTGACGGCCCCTGTGTTGACTATTCCTGAAGGCACAGGTGGAATGACAGTCTATACCGATGTTTCCAAGGTTGGTTTGGGTTGTGTTCTCATGCAACGCGGTAAGGTAATAGCGTATGCATCCCGACAACTAAAGGAGTACGAGAAGAATTACCCCACTCATGATTTAGAACTAGCCGCAGTCATTTTTGCCCTTAAGATTTGGCGACATTATTTGTATGGGGAGAAGTGTGAGATATACAGTGATCACAAAAGCCTGAAGCACTTCTTCACCCAGAAGGATTTGAACATAAGACAGAGAAGATGGCTTGAGCTCATGGAGGATTATGACTGCGACATTCAGTATCATCCCGGCAAGGCAAATGTAGTGGTAGAGGCATTGAGTCGGAAGGCACAGACTGTGTTGCTCTCATGCTTAGCAGTCAGCCCACCACTCGTGCAAGAGGCGATGCTAATGGATGAAACCCTCTTATATGAAAGGGCAACCTTAGAGCTTGAACCTCAACCAGAAAACCTTAAATGGTTGACTGTATCCTTGACGGCTCTACAGGTGCATCCGGCAATTAGGCAAGAGGTAATAATGAAGCAACCTTTGGATCCTGAATTGCAGTGGATCAGAGTTAAGGTCCAAGATCAAACAATGAACGACTCAGATTTTGCTTTAGCCAGTGATGGGGCATTGATGTTTCGAGACAGATTGTGTGTACCCCCGATGATTTGGATATACAAGACAAAATAGTGTGAGAAGCACATAGCTCCGAGTACTCACTTCACCCAGGAAGTACCAAGATGTACAAAGACCTCAAACAAAGTTACTGGTGGCCAAACATGAAAGTCACCATAGCTCTGTATGTGGCAACTTGTCTTACCTGCCAGAAAGTAAAAGCTGAGAGGCATCGACCTTATGGTACTCTTCAGTCACTCCCAGTACCAGAATGGAAGTGGGAAAGGATTACAATGGACTTCGTCACTGGACTACCAAGTACACCTAAGGGAATGGACGCGATATGGGTGATCGTTGATTGGCTTACCAAGACTGCTCATTTCATTCCCATCAAGACCAAGTTCTCCATGGCCAAACTAGCACAACTTTATATGAACAACATAGTGCGCTTATATAGAGTGTCAGTGAGCATTGTTTCAGATAGGGACCCAAGGTTCACTTTCAGATTTTGGAAAAGCTTAAAGCGTGCCTTGGGATCACAATTGAATTTGAGTACTGCTTTTCACCCACAGACGGATGGTCAGTCGGAGCGAACCATACAGATATTAGAGGACATGCTCAGGGCATGTACAATGGAGATGAGTGGCAGTTGGAAAGAATATATACCTCTTATGGAGTTTTCCTATAACAACAGTTACCAAGCTACAATTGGGATGGCTCCGTATGAGGCGTTATATGGCAGAAAGTGCAGAACTCCTTTGTATTGGGATGAGGTAGGTGAACGTCGAATGTTAGGACCTGAGATGATACAGATGACTTGTGACAAAGTCGACGTTATTAGAGAACGGATTAAAGCAGCTCAGTCCCGTCAAAAGAGCTATGCGGACACCCGCAGAAAAGACATAGGTTTCACAGAAAGGGGAAGTTGAGCCCAAGATACATTGGACCATTTGAGATCTTAGCCCGAGTTGGCTCAGTAGCCTACATGCTTGCTTTGCCACCTTCACTTGAGGATGTTCATAATGTATTCCATGTATCCATGCTGAAGCGATATGTTTATGACCCCTCTCATGTATTACCCATGGAGCCAGAATACCTTGAAGCTGACATGACCCATACAGAACAGCCAGCTGAAATTTTGGACCGGAAAGTGAAAACCCTTCGTAACCGCTCCATTTCCTATGTAAAGGTGTGATGGGCTGATCATTCACTTGAAGAAGCATCTTGGGAGGTAGAGGATGAAATGCAAGCCAAGTACCCTCATCTTTTTTATCAACCAGGTACGCAATTTCGAGGAAGAAATTGTTCAGAAGGGGGGGTAATGTAATACCCTACTTCTTAAACCCGGTCTGATTACGCGGTTGACCCGGTTTAACCATGCAGGGACCAAACCAGAGGGAGTTAGAGCGGGTTCCTTAAGGGCTATGATGGCAAGGGTGACCTTAAACACCGGCTGGCCCGACAAGTCCGAGCCAGTGCCAGAAGAGACGGGAGTGCCCAAGCCGTGTACATGCACCTACCATAAGGCTATGTATGGATAAAGCAGGTATTGTAGCCGTATATTAAGGTATATATGTATACTACATCGTACGCTAGGGTCAGGCCCGAACTCTGTCAAAATCCCAAGTTTTGGCCCTCAGGTGGGCGGACAGGTGGGTGCACCCACCCACCTGAGTGACCCATCCATGTGCACTATTTAGTTATTTAGGAAATATATATATAGCATTTATGATTTTCTTTTCTTTTCATTTATGACACCCGTACATTGGTGAGGATAGTAAAGAGGAGAGAGAAAAGAAAGGGAAGAAGAAGGGAAGAGAAGGAAGAGGAAGAAGAGAAGGATTTCAGCGGCGCCGAAGCTTGATCTTCCCATTCCGGCGCCGGGAGAGTGATCTTCAACTCTAGATCTACATTTGGAGGTAAGCAAAGTTGGGTTCCTTAAACATTCACCATACCCAAGCTTAAACCCTTGATTTGAGTAGGGTTTCTTGAGATCTTGTAAATCCCCTTTGAAATGATGAATCTAAGGTTTAATAGATGATTTATGTGTTGATCTTAAAGGATTTGATGAGATATTGACAAGGTGGAAGAAGCATTGTGGGTTTGAAGTGATTTGGAGGGTTTGAAGTGATTTGGAGGTTTTGAAGTTGTTCTTGAGCAAAGAAGGTAAGATGGTTTCCCATCACTTGAATCTAACCTAGATCTAGGTTAGAACCATCCTATAAGACCTTGAAGGTGTGAAGAATGGGTTGGGAAAAACCCCATTTGAATCCCAAAAGAATGGAGGAAGTTGGGAAGAAACAGCAGGTTTCCCGTTAAGACCGGTGGGTGGAACCGGTGGGCCATCTGGCTCGCCTGTGGGCACCCACCTGAGAGGGCAGGGCCTTTGGGCACAACCGACGGGCCACCCTGCCCGCCGGTCTTAGCAGGGGCCCCTGGCCCAACCAACGAGCCAGACCGGCTGGCCAACCGACGGGCCCCTACCCGCCGGTCCAAACTGGTGGGCCAGACAGCCCACCTGTCTGACCCACCTGTGTGGCCCTGAAGGTGATTCTTATGTCCGATTGGACCCAAATCGGACGTGTGACCTTATTTTAATGTTCTAAACATGATTTTGTCATCGGATCGTGTTAATTTTGATTCCGAAATGGTGAAGTACTAACCCCGCTCAATTATGTTAGGTTCACCAAATCCTACCCGTTTCGCACCGGATCTCACCCGTACCGAACGGAAATCCTTGTACGCTACAGGTAAGTGGGGAGAGGACGTTTGGCCTTGTTTCAAGGCATTGTTTGGCATTCATTTAATTATATCTAGTCTAGTCATGCCATCATGAATATGCTATGTAGATTAGTCATTCCTCACATTGTTATGCATGTGTGCTATGCTTACTTTCTAAATACCAATTGAATGAGATGTTTATATGTTGAATGTGGACATCATTGTGCATGATGCATTGATAGACTAGATGCCGTAGTCGGCTTGGAAACGAGTGCATTGGTGGCCCGTGGTATGGGACGCGATGGCACTATGCAATCGTACTATTGTCATATAGGAGCATGCGGTATTAGGATTTTCACCATCCCGTACTACGACCCTTCCCAACAGGGGTTGAGGTGTTGGGTTACCATTTGGGGGGAAGGAGTGGTCGCGGTTGTCGGGTCACTGTGGCGGTTAGACATAACGCCCGGCGGGTCATTAGGACAGTCGGCAACCCCGGTGGTATATTCAAGAGGACCAATCGTACTGCTTTTAAATTACTGGAGTCAGCACCTTTAATTTCAGTCATTTACTTTTCTGTTGAGAGCTGGTGGACGGCATTGTCTTTACTTTTCCGAGTACTCACGGTGGGCCTTCTCCGACAGCCCTATGGGCGTATCACGGGATGGAGTTCGCGGCTCGTACCCGGAGTATACGCGCACTGTGGCTGTAGTAGCACTAAAACCAAGGACTATGTAATGTTGCTTAGGTGGATGTGAATTAAAATGTATTGCATAGCATGTAGTGCATATGATGTGTTTTGCTGTGTGGACTGCCGTGTGGTCCATCTTACCACTTACTGAGCTAGTGAGCTCATCCCACGTGTACACCCATTTTTAGATGATTTTATAAGTCATGCATCTGAAGAGCATGGGGCGGGTCACACAGTCGAGTTCCCCGAGGAGGACTGTTGGGCCACTGAGGAGTTAGAGCACGGCACTGACTGCTCATACGAGAGTTGTGCTGCGGGACCGCAGTTCTGATGCCGAGCTGTGCTCCACTTCTGAGGCCGAGCTGAGCTCTACCATGTGAGGCCGAGCTGAACTCAATCCTTGATGCCGAGCTGAACTCAATCCTTGATGCCGAGCTGAGCTCTAGTCTAGATACCGAGCTGAGCTGTGTACTCTGATTATTTTGATGGGTTCTTTTACATACTTGATATATGAATTGTACTTTTATTGTGTAAATATCATGTCTTCGGGCCCACATGTATATAATTATTGTATCACAATTCGGGTATCAAGTATTATGGGATTATTCACAGGTAAAACTTAGTCTTCCGCTGATCTGATGAGCTTATATTAGTTGTGTGTATGCTGTGGTGGAATACAGTATCAGATGATCCTGGCAGGTTTGGGTTAGCCGGTGTTAACCCGGTCACTGGCCCGGTTCAGTGAGAATGGAGTGTGACAGGGGGGCTGCGTCCCCCTACACCCCCTGCTTGTCGAGGTGCTGCACCAGTACTCCCTGGATTAAACTTTGATGGAATACAAGACATCGTACACCATCATCTTCCTCGTTCACCATGTTCTTCCTTGATAATGGAATATTTATTTTTAATTTATCAAATGAAGTTGATAAGAACGCTGCTTTGGTCTGGTGTGCAATTCCTAGTTTGTTGGAAGAAAACTAATTTTCCTTCATCAATGGGATCAAAATCTCTTTCTCTCTCTCTCTCGGCAAGGTCGATTTCAATTCGGGTTCCAGTCTGGTTCACTATGCTTGACCTCCCCCTTTATTACTGGGGTGCTATAGGCCTGAGTATCATCAACTTAGTCATCGACAAACCGTTGTACTCAGACCATCGAACTCGCCTTCAAGATTGCCTGGCATTTGCCCATATTTGTGTTGAGCTCTCCACTGACAGTTTGCCGCCAGATTCGGTGGCCATACATGATAGAGAAGGCTTCTCCTTCTTCTAGATCATCCACTACGAATGGCTTCCCCCTATTCACCATTTGCAAATCGTTTGGTTATAAGACATCCAACTACAGCCCTTCTGGTCCGTCTGAAGCCCCTTTCACTAAAGATGCTACTGTAAATCTCCTCTCCTCTGAGCAGGATGAAGCCCCTTTGATGTTTCACACCTTTAAAGGAAATATTATAGAAATGTCGAAATCGCATTTGTATAGCCGATCCTCGCCCTGCTGAAGTTCGCAGTTTGCCAAATGCCAGACATGCCTCCCTTGATCTGTTGGATGCTTCCCTTTTACCTAATGGTTTTAATCATTTCTCCTTGCTTTCTAATCCATCTGCTTGCTCTTCCTCTGAGTGTGACTCTTTGTTACCTTGGTTCTACCGTTCTTCCCCCTCTGGTAATACCCTCCCTGCCACTAACCATGCTGAACCTACCCCTTGCCTTCTTCAATTATCTACGCTATGTTGTCCTCTCCTCCTGTTCCCTCACTTTTGCCTTCCTGCCCTCCTGCGAATTTTGTCTCGCCTTCCCCCTTTCTGTCCCTTCTTACCCTCTCTCTCAAATCACTGACTCGATCCCCTCTCTTATCCCTTCTCCCACTGCCAGCCTCCCTTCTTTTGCCCCTGGCCCCCTAACAAGGTCTCCTTTAACCTTCCCTTCTTCCTGGCTAAGCCAACCCCTGGTCCATCTCCTAGATCGTCAACCCACCCTGAAACCAACCATCTTTGTCCAGTTGCCCCTCCTAACCTGAACCGACTCCTGGATCCCTTACCCAACCACTTTTTTACCCATCCTTCTCCCATGAACTTGAACTCGGTTCTCAACCCATCCACCCTCATCCTTGTGCTAACCCATCATCTCCTCAGGGCCCATTCTCCCTCGCCTAATGGCCCCTTGTCTGGTCTCCTAACCTTCCGTTGGGGTTGACCTCTATTGTTGCATCTCATCATGCTTAGGAAGGCGACATCATCGGCCCTCCTCCCCTCTCCAACTCTCCCATGCCTGCCCATGCTTCTTTTGCCCCTCCTGCCTTGAAAGGCGACATCATTGCCTCTGCCCTATCTTCTCACTAACCTCCTACTGTTTCTGACTCCACTGGCTCTTGCCATACCCCTGCACTGCCATGTCTTGCCCTGGTTTGATCCCTTTATACTTTGCCACAGCTACTCTCGTTTCCTCTCTTCCCACCTTGGAAGGCGGCATCTTCGCCTCGTCTTCATCAACCCCTAGCCTCCTGTTGTTGCCATGGCCCTCTATGGCCTAGATGGTGTTGCTACTAATGACCATTTTGGTCTGTCGATCCTTGCTATGGAAGGCTAGAATATTGTTCCTATACTGGCGGTACTGGTGCTTTTATCCTCTCCACAGCCGATCTCGTCGCTGGCATTTTAGGCTCCTATGCTGATTTGTTTATCCTTGGCCTCATGCGAGGGTTAAAGGGTGGTGATAGCTCCATTCTCAGCCCCTTGCCAATCATTGCCCCTGAAGATACAGTTTTGCCTCCCTCTTTTGAGCAAGCCTTACTGAGTATGGACACTACAACGGCATCTCTGAGCACCCTCTAGTCCGAGTAGGCCCCTCCTCCTGCCCCTCTGATTCTAACCCTGATGCTTACCTCCTGATGAAGGCCCCCAAGAAAAAAACCAAGGTCTACCAGATCCTCCTTTCATCTCTTTGGAACTGATAAGCATGCCATGGCCCCCTTCCCCCTTAATGGAATATCATCATCGATTAAGGCCGAAGCCCATCCCCTCCCCCTCTAATTCCATTCTCGGCTCCAAAGAGCCCTTGAATTCAATCACTCCTCATTCCAAATGATCCCTTGGACCATTTGGAATGTTAGGGGTCTTAACTCCTTTGCCAAGCATGCTGCTATTCGATCCCGGATCAAGTCATCCAAAGCGGCCATATGATGCCTCCTTGAGACCAGAGTCCTTAAGCCAAATGCCTCCCATATCATTGCCTCCATTATCCCTTTGTTGTTCAATTTAATAGGCAAGACAATGATGAAAACTAACCATCCAAGCAAGTGTGTTAGTTAATTATTATTTTTTTGTCACTAAATATACCATTCTTATATTTTTTTATTTGTAATGATTTGTAGGGGTTTGGTGGCAATTTCTTAGTGGTGAATTTCCTGTGCTTCAAAATATTACTTGTAAAATCTTAAGCCAACCTTGTAGTATGCCTTCTTGTAACATAATTGGAGTGTTTGCGATGCAGCACAAGCAAAGAAGAGAAATAGATTGGCCCCATAAATGTTAGAAGATTTGTTGTTCATTCGGATGAACTCTATGATGGAGAAGTATGGAGTTCAAGCACTCAAGGATGTGAGGCCCATTGATTTAGAAAAACTTGGTGACTTACCTGAGGAATACATTAAGCTGGGGATGGAGAGACTTAAACGAATATATGTTGAAACCAATTCAGATCCACCTAACATTGGAGCTGCTGGAGCATCTACTTATGATAATTTGATGAATCCTTATTGGTCTTTGGGCATGTTATAATGATACTTAGTTTTCTTTTTTTTTTTTTTTTTACATCTTGGATATATTTATAGAGTTTGTACTTTGGACATGTTTTTTTTTTGGGTAAGTTACAATGACACCCCCAAGAAAATGCCATAATTAGAGAGACACCCCTTGCATAGTACCAAATGAAGCTTGCACCCCTGTCGTCAATTGCTATTACGGAATATACCTTAAAAATGTTGATATCAGCTGAAATGTTTTTTTATAAATACCAAAATACCCTTATAAAAAGTGAAGTACCTAATATTCCCTCACTTAACCCCATAACCCTAAATTAAAAAAAGATCTTCATCCCCAAATCGAAACTGTGTTCTTCATCCCAAAGTTGTTACTCTCTGTGAAGAGTAGCGGCGACGGACTGCGACGAGTGGCGACGGAAGTCTACGCTGCATCTTCTCGTGCATAGGAAACCCTCCTTGAACTCCACGGTGAAGGTGAGTGGAGGTTAGGGATAATTAGGGGCTTGGGTAAAATATGAATTGGTCATATGTTTTAGTCAAAAGGGTACAATCGTCATTTTGACTCCTCACTTAACAGTGACTGACGACAGGGGTGCGAGCATAATTTGGTATTTTGCAGGGGATGTCTCTCTAATTTTGGCATTCTCTAGGGGGTGGTGCTGTAAATTACCATTTTTTTTTTTTTTTTGTTATAGTTTATGAACTTGAACTTGAACTTGAACTTGATGTTGGATGATATACTTTTTTCTTATGTATGATGTTTGATGATATATGTTGGAACATATAATGGTCTACAATATGCTGTTGCATTAATGTTATATGTTATAGTTGTTTTGATTATTAAACATTAAATGCAGTTATTCAAGTAATCTTTCCTTGGTTTATATTAGTATGCTGCCTTTTTTCTGGTCCTGTTTTTGTGAAATCTACACCTTTAAAACCCTTACCGTCCGTTTTCCATTTTTTACCATTATCTGTTTTTGTTTTACCCTTTTTTTTACTGAATTGTTTGAAAGTTTTCACTGTTTAAACCCATACCATCCATTTACGTTTTTTTGTTGTTCCCATTTTTCCTAACTATGGGCTCAATAGTAAATCCCACTCTGATGCTGCCCTGCTCAAAATCGATCTTCATAAGGCTTACAATTTTATCCATTGAGATGTCATCTCTTCTGTCTTGCTCAAGATGTCCTTTCCCCCTTCCTTTCTCCACTGGACCATCTCCTACATTTTCACCCCTCGCTTTTTTATCCTGGTCAATGGTAGTCCTGTAGTGTATTTTTTCTCCCTGGTTGGCATCCGTCAGGGTTGCCCTCTATCCCCCTATCTCTTCTATCTGGCCCTTGAGGTCCTTTCCCAACAATCCGTCACCTCATTTCTCTTATCCCTAAGTGCAAGGGCCTTATGCTTACCCACCTTGCTTTGCTAATGATCTTCTCCAAAGCTGACTCCATCTCCATCTCCATCTCCAACATCATATCCTCCCTCTATTTTTTTTAGACCCTCTTTGGGCTCTGCACTAATCTCCTCAAATCCAGTGTCTTTCTCTCTGGTGTTCTTGACTCTTCCAAAGATCATCTCTTGGCCCTCACAGAGTTCTCCCTTGGCTCCCTCCCTGTTAAGTATATAAGCATGCCCCTGATCTCTTCCAGGTTCACCTCCCATTATTGCTCTTCTCTATCGGACCTCCTTAGGAAGCGGCTCCAGCTTTGAAAAGGCAAACTTCTCTCTTATGCTGGCTGGTTGACTCTCATCAAATCTGTCCTTCAATCAATGTATCTTTACTGGTCTGGCGTCTTTGTTCTCCCTTCTGCCACTTCCAAATCTATTGGCTCCCTCCTCCGATCTTTCCTCTTGAAAGGGGCTGAATTTTCCAAATTCCTTCACCCCTTGAGTTGGTCCAAAGTGTGTAGGCCTAAAGAGGAAGGTGGGCTTGGAATCAGCAAATTTGTGAGGTCAACCTTGCTGGCATCTTGAAGCTCAGTTCAAAAGTTTCCCCCAAATGCAAAAGCTTTCGGGTCTCCTAGGTCTACTCTTTTCTCCCCAGAAATGATTCCCTTTGGACGTCCTCCCCTTCTGATGCCTCGTGGATTTGGCGCAATATTCTCTCCTCTAGACCTATTGCCTTGTGCGCCATCTTCTACTCCATTGGCGATGGTTCCTCTACCTCCCTATGGATGGACCCTTGGCAGTATCCTTTTGTCTCTTATCCCCTCCAGATCTATCTATTCCACTGGACTGGGTTGCTTGGTCCCTGTCTCTATTCTTTTCAACATTGGATGGGCCCTTCTACTCCCCCTCCCCTTGCCGACCTTTGGTCCTCCCTTCCCCTTATCCCTCCTATCTAGCGTGATAAACCGAACAAGATCACCTGGATCCCCTCCTCCAATGGCCTATTCTTCTCTACTTCTGCCTGGGATTTCATCCGTTAGAAGGGCCCCTCATGTAATGCCCCAATTTTGGAACCTTAAAATATATATATTTTTTATGCTTGCTTAAATATTTAAAGTTAGGGTGTATTTAATGACCTAATGAGTTAGCTTAGCGGTTAGTACCTTGACTAATTAGAGGTCCTAGGTTCAAATCTTGTTAGTATAGTAAATAAGGAGTTTTATTTAATTGAAATTCTTTTCTTTTACTTCTAAGATTCTTTTATGTTATTTTTAAGATTCTCTCTTATTTTTTTTTTAAAAACACTCTTTGTGGACCCCACCCCATTTACACAAAACATTAAGTTAGAAGAGTGAGGAAGAGAGAGGGGAGAAAAGGAAGAAAACCGTGGGAAGAGAGAGAGAGACATGGGATATGAAAGAAAATAAAAAATAAAAAAAAGAAAGAGGAAAGAAAACAGAATCGTGAGAAAGAAATGAAAGAAACAAGGAAACAAAGGAAGGAAGTTAGGAGGGAAGAAAGAGAGAACATAATCGTGGGAAAGAAAGAAAGAAAAGGAGAGGAAGAGGGATTTTGGAGTCTATTCTTTCGTTTCCAGCCTTCTTCAGGTAATGATGTTCTTTTTTCTGTTGGTTTTCTTTTGGGACCCAATAGAGGTCTTATTTATCTTAGTTTAAGTTTTTCTTATGTTGTTTTTCTTTTTTTGGGACCCCAATTATTCTTAGGGTTTAGGGTTTTGTTGTACGATTTGGGTTCTTGGGACCCATTAAAGCTTTTCTTGAGACTCGATATGGGATCCAATATGGGACCCAAACCGTGACTCAAATATGATATTCTTTATAAAGGTTTGAGATTTAATTCATTGGGAACATACATATATATATATATATATATGGGACCAAACCATGATCCAATATGGGACCCAAACCGTGACCCAAATATGATATTTTTTATAAAGTTTTGAGATTTAATTCATAGGGTCCAATGCATTATATATTTTTTTTTTTGGACCCAAATTAAATTAATCATTATTTTGAGACCCAATTATTGGCACTTTGTGCTTGTTAGATATGGCAAAGATTTCTTTAGGATTCTCTGGGCTGCTTAAGAGGGGTAATTGGGAGACCTAAACTTATATTTCCCTAATTGTTTACAATCCAACCATTAACTTTTGGGCATAATTTGGGGGTTAGTAGAGCCTTCCTAGGGGAGGTTTCAATCTGAATTTAGAGACCATATGTTAAATGGATTAGGAGTAATTTCAGATTTACTGAAATCTGAAAATATCACTCTGAGATTGAAGTTTTTCTAATTACTCCTTAATCATTCAACCGATCATTCTCATTTTCGGAAGGGTCATAATACGTGTTGGGGGAAAATTGTTTCCTAGAGTTTGACCTATATTTGGTAGGATTGACTTTTGGGTTGACTTTTTAGGAGAAAGTGAGGTATTTGAATTAGTTTTAAACTGGAAGATTAATGGGAGATGTAATTAATTGCAGGTAGTGTTTGACGTGAGCATTCAGAGCTTGGAGGGTAAAAGTAGGAGAATTACAGGCTGAGGTAAGGGGATTATAGTGGGGTTACACCACAGATGTGTAGTCTGATTGTATGATGAGATGTTTTGTACGATTGTATTTTATACTTATTCTGAATTGTGTTTATGGGCGACATGAATTCTTGGGAGTGATTGATAATTGATGAAGGTGATTATTTCTGTAATATATATTGATGTGATTTTTATGCGATGATTTTACCTATATGCTTTTAAAGAAAGTTATTTTGTTAATGTATGAAAAGAGAGTGTGTGAGGGTAAATAGGCTACTCCGTATCAGACTAGAGAGGGGTGTCTCGTTGAGCCATGGGACTTATACTCACTGTGTATAGTGGTATATATTTAGTCACAGAGTGGTGACAACAGTGTGATTGTGAGGGTCGTGTTTCCCTCTCGTATGATGAGCGGTGGTAGCTTGTTCCCTCAGTGCCAGCTAAAGTGTGATAAAAATGAATATTTTTATATGATCGCATTTTAATTAAGAATGTGGTTTTGAGAAATTAAAACTATTTGTTTTAACCGTTGTTTTTGTCTTATGGTTTGCCCTGTGATGTGCTTTACTATTTTCCTTTACTAGGCTATTGAGCTTAACCTATTATTTGAATATCACAGATGATTGAGAGTAAGGTATGCGTGGAGCAGACATTCGAGGGTGACCTGAAGCTATTATCAGTTTATTTTTATATTATTAGATGTTTGTAGCAGGACGTGGATTTGTGTAAACTTTGACAGAGCATTTTTATTTAAATTTGAGAATGCACCTTAGATTGCCACCAATATGTAAGGTTTGGGATATTTTATCTACGAGTAGCTGTTTTATTTTGTTGACATTTGAATATTATGAGTTCTCATATGCTTGTTTGTTTTGATGAATGTTTTGGATCGTTTGATCATTACCCACGAGGGCTGTACCCTTACCTGTATTTGGGTCTGGGTTATGACAGAATGATATCAGAACGATTGGTTTAAGAGTAGAGTCTGGTGTCATAGGGACATTAATAAAATGCATATGCTGATTTTATTTTTTTTTTTAACATTTTGATATGGATGGATGATTGGTTAGTTGAATTAAAAACATTTGTGATGACTTGATATTATTTGTCCTGTTGATAGGTAAATGGATGTTTATCAAAGAATACAAGATGATGTAGTGAAGATGATTGAGCAGTTTAGGAAGTTCCGATCACCTGTGTTTAGGGGAACCACTAATCCTTTATTTGCTGAGTCATGGCTATGGAAGATAAATAAAATATTTTGGTTGATACGGACTACTGATACATTGAAGGTGGAGTGTGCCACTTTCATGCTACAGGGTGATGTTGATTACTGGTGGGAGACAACAAGGCATGTACTTGGGGGAGATACTCAACCAGTGACTTGGGATAAATTTGTTGAAGTATTTAATGAAAAATATTACCCAGCTCCAACTCGTTAAGAGAAAGAGAAAGAATTTTTATTGTTGGAACAAGGGACGAGATTAGTGGCAGAGTATGAGAGAAAATTTGAGGAGATGGCTCATTTTGCAACACGACTGGTAGACACAGAGGAGAAGAAAGCTAGGCAATTTGAAGATCGACTTAAATCAGAGATCAAGAATGTGGTTGCTACCCACCAATCAACTAACTACAGTGATGTGCTTAGGCGAGCCCTAATTGCAGAGAAGAGTTGTAGGGTGGACAACCACTCATAGGCAAATGAACAGAAGAAGAAATTCAAAACAAACAACTATCAGGGTGGAGCTGCCAAGGGGGGTGATTTAGCAATAATAGAAAACTTGCGAGAAATTGCTCCAAATACGGAAAGGTCCATTCTGGGGAGTGCTGCCAGGAGTTTGTGACATGCTATAAATGTGGAAGGAAGAGACATTATGCCAATGAATTCCCAGAGCAATTAGCTGAAAGAGTCTATTTCAAGTGTAAGAAGCCAAGACACATAATCAAGGACTGTCCTCAAGGGCCTAACCAGAGTACTCAAGGAGGACAAAGGCCTAGGGCATAGGGGAGAGTTTTTACACTGACAGAGCAGGATGCCAAGGCATCACCTGAGGCGGTGACAGGTACACTTAACATTTCTAGTCAACTAGCTTATGTTCTTTTCGATTATGGGTCAACTCATTCTTTTGTTTCGAATGCTTTTTCGTCAAAGATGAATATTGTGGGAAGTGTTTTGAGTAATGAGTTGTCTGTTGCCACACTGTCGGGTGAGATTATGGAGTCCTTTATGATGTTCGAGTCTTGTGTAGTGAAAGTTAATGAGCATGAACTGGTAGCAAACCTTTTCCTGTTAGACACAAAGGACTTTGATGCAATTTTAGGAATGGATTGGTTGTCTACATACCATGCTAGTATTGATTGTTCGAGGAAGGAGATTATTTTTCGGCCTCAAGGTGAAGTTGAGTTCCAATTTATGAGTACGAAAACCACACCATCCACACCTATTATATCGGCTAGGCGAATGTTCAAGAAGGGGTGTTGGGGGTTTTTGGCAAATGTAATTGATGTTGAAGCCAAGGGGCCAACTTTTGAAGAGATTCCGGCTGTTCAGTGCTCCTGTACTTTTTGTAAAAAAGGATGGCACAATGAGATTATGCATCAATTATCGAGAGTTAAACGGGGTCACTGTAAAAAATAAGTACCCGCTACACCGAATTGATGATTTATTCAACCAACTGCAAGAGGCAAAAGTGTTCTCAAAGATCGATCTTCGTTCGGGATATCTTCAGCTAAAGGTCAGGAAGATGTTCCCAAGACAACTTTTCGGACAAGATATGGTCATTATGAGTTTGTAGTTATGCCTTTTGGGTTGACTAATGTAGCTGCTATCTTTATGGATTTAATTAATCGGGTTTTCCATAAGTATTTGGACCAGTTTGTGGTTGTCTACATCGATGACATGCTGGTCTACTCAAAAAGTATGGAGGAGCATGAGGAGCATCTAAAAATTGTGATGCAGATTCTAAGGGAAGAAAAGTTGTATGCAAAGCTCAAGAAGTGTGAGTTTTGGTTAGACAAGGTTATCTTCTTGGGCCATGTCGGCCAATGGCATATCGGTAGACCCTAGCAAGGTTGAAGCTATCAGTAATTGGGCTAGACCCACTAATGTGACTGAAATCAGGAGTTTCTTGGGTTTGGCTGGCTACTATAGGAGGTTTGTGGAGGGTTTCTCTAGAATTGTTGCACCATTGACAAAACTACTGAGGAAAAATGCCTGATTTGAGTGGACCGATGAATGTGAAGCGAGTTTTAAAGAGTTGAAGCGAAGGTTAACAACTACCCCAATGTTAACAATCCCCTCCAATACTGGAGGATTAATGATATATAGTGATGAGTTTCGACAGGGGCTTGGCTGTATTTTAATGCAACATGGCAAGGTAGTGGTTTATGCATCACGATAGCTAAAGCTTTATGAGCAGAATTATCTGACACATGACCTAGAATTGGCAGCTATAATATTTGCATTGAAAATTTTGAGGCATTACCTGTATGGAGAGAAGTGCGAGATATACACCGATCATAAAAGCTTAAAGTATATCTTCACCTAAAAGGAGTTGAACATGAGGCAGAGGCGATGGCTCGAGTTGATCAAAGACTATGATGTTGCCATCAATAACCACTCGAAGCTAACGTTGTGGCAGATGCTTTAAGCAGAAAATTACAGGGATACTTTGCAACCCTCATAACTACACAATGACATATATTCGAGGACTTAAGGAAGATGAACATAGAAGTGAGGGTGAATCAGGTTTTAGGGAGATTAGCGCATCTCACTATACAACCATCACTAATTGATAAGATCAAATCCTCTTAGGATGAGGATCCTAAATTGATGAAAATCATGGAAGGAGTCAAGGAGGGTAAACAACCCATTTTTATTCTATCGGATGATGGGACCTTGAGGTATGGTACAAGGCTTTGTGTGCCTAACAATGCTGACCTAAAATGAGAAATTGTGGAAGAAGCACATAGTACCCCTTATTCTGCACATCCAGGTAGCACAAAGATGTATCAGGATGTGAAGGGTGTGTATTAGTGGAACAACATGAAGAGGGAGATTGCTAATCACCAGAGGCCGCCGGGACTATTACAACCACTTCCTATACCTGAGTAGAAGTGGGAACTCATTGGCATGGACTTTGTCACGGCATTGCCAAGGACGAAGAGGGGATGTGATGCAATTTGGGTGATTTTTGATCTTTGACAAAAGCAGCCATTTCCTCGTTGTAAGGATGACCTACTCCTTAGACAAATGGCTCAGTTGTATATTGATGAAATTATCCGATTGTATGGGGTACCAGTCTCCATTGTGTCTGATCAGGACCCGAGGTTCACATCACATTTTTGGTGTAGCTTGCAGAATGCCATGGGTGCTAGAGTGGGCTTTAGTACAACCTTTCAACCACAGACAGACGGACAGTCTAAATGAACTATACAGATCTTGGAGGATATATTGAGGGCTTGTGTACTAAATCTCAAAGGTAGTTGGGAAGATCATTTACCACTTGTTAAATTCTCTTGTAACAACAGTTATCAGACTTCTATAGGAATGGCACCATATGAGGCCCTTTATGGATGTAAGTGCAGATCTCCTGCTCATTGGGATGAGGAGGGTGAGCAGAAGATCCTTGGTCCTGAAATACTACAGAGGACTTGTGAGAAGATTAGATTTGATTCGAAGACACATCTTTGTAGCACAAAGTATGAAGAAGAGCTACACTGACAGTAAAGGAAGAGTTCTGATCTAGAGGTACATGACATGGTGTTTTTGAAGATTGCCCCTACAAAGGGAGTAATGAGGTTCGGGAAGAAGGGTAAGTTGAGCCCTAGGTACATTGGACCATATGAGATTCTTAAGAGGATTTGGTTGGTGGTATACCAGCTTGCGCTACCACTTGCCTTATCTGGGGTGCACGACATATTTTATGCATCCATGTTGAAGAAGTACGTATCAGATTATTCGCATGCTTTAAGCAATGAGGCACTCCAATTGAAGAAGGATTTGACACACGAGGTGGCACCGGATCAGACAGTGGAACACAAGGAGCAAGTGTTGCGAAACAGGGCTATACCATTGGTAAAGGTAAAATGGAGAAACCATTCGATACAAGAAGCAATTTGGAAGCGTGAGGATGAAATGAGAACTCATTATCTGCATCTTTTTGACAACTAAGGTATGTGAATTTTGAGGACGAAATTTTTTTTTAGTGGGTGAGGATGTTATGCCCCAAATTTTGGAACCTTAGAATATATATAAATATATGTGTATATATATATATATGCTTGCTTAAATATTTAAAGTTAGGGTGTATTTAATGACTTAATGAGTTAGCCTAGCGGTCAGTACCTTGACTTATTAGAGGCCCTAGGTTCAATCTTGTTAGTATAGTAAATAAAAGAGTTTTATTTAATTGAAATTCTTTTCTTTTACTTCTAAGATTCTTTTATTTTATTTTTAAGATTCTCTCTTTAAAAAAAAAAAAAAAAAAATTCTTTGTAGACCCCACCCCATTTACACAAAACATTAAGTTAGAAGAATGAGAGAGTGAGAGAGTGAGAGAGTGAGAGGGGAGAAATGGAGAAAACCATGGGAAGAGAGAGAGACGTGGGATATGAAAGAAAAGAAAAAAAAAATAAAGAAAGAGGAAAGAAAACAAAATCGTGAGAAAGAAAAGAAAGAAAGAAAGAAACGAAGGAAGGACGGAAGGAAGGAAGAGAGAACAGAATCATGGGAAAGAAAGAAAGAAAAAGGAGAGGAAGAGGGATTTTGGAGTCTACTCTTCCATTTTTCAGCCTTCTTCAGGTAATGATGTTTTCTTTTCTGCTGGTTTTCTTTTCGAGGACCCAATAGAGGTCTTATTTATCTTAGTTTAAGTTTTGGTTATGCTGTTTTTCTTTTTTTGGGACCCTAATTATTCTTAGGGTTTAGGGTTTTGTTGTACGGTTAGGGTTCTTAGAACCCATTAGGGTTTTTCTTAGGACACGATATGGGATCCAATATGGGACCCAAACCATGACCTAAATCTGATATTCTTTATAAAGGTTTGAGATTTAATTCATTAGGAACATATATATATTTATATATATTTGGGACCCAATATGGGACCAAACCATAATCCAATATGGGACCCAAACCATGACCCAAATATGATATTCTTTATAAGGTTTGGGATTTACTTCATAGGGACCATAGGTATTATTTTTTTATGACCCAAATTAAATTAATCGGTTATTTTGAGACCCAATTATTAGGACTTTGCGCTGGTTAGATATGGCAAAGATTTCTTTAGGATTCTGTGGGCTGCCTAAGAGGGCTAATTGGGAAACCTAAACTTATATTTCCCTAATTAATTACAATCCAACCATTAACTTTTTAGGCTTACTTTGGGAGTTAGTAGAGCCTTCCTAAGGGAGGTTTCAATCTGAATTTGGAGACCATATGTTCAACGGATTGAGAGTAATTTCAGATTTATTGAAATCTGAAAGTTTCACTCTGAGATTGTAGTTTTTCTAATTACTCCTTGATCACTTAGCCTATTATTATCATATTCTGAAGGGTGATAATACGTGTTGAGGAGAAATTGTTTCCTAGAGTTTGACCTATGTCTGAGAGGATTGACTTTTGGGTTGACTTTTTAGGTTGACTTTTGAGGAGAAAGTGAGGTATTTGAATTAATTTTGAACTGGGAGATTAATGAGAGATGTAATTAATTGTAGGTAGTGTCTGACGTGAGCATTCAGGGCTCAGAGGGTAAAAGTAGGAGACTTGCAGGCTGAGATGAGTGAATTATAGTGGGGTTACACCACAAATGTGTGGTCTGATTGTATGATGAGATGTTTTATACGCTTGTATTTTGTACTTGTTTCGAATAATGTTTATGTGAAACATGAATTCTTGGGAGTGATTGATAATTGATGAAGGTGATTTGTACTGTAATGTATATTTATGTGAAGATTTTACCTATGTGTTTTTAAAGAAAGTGATTTTGAGAATGTGTGAAAAGAGAGTGTGTGAGGGTAAATAGACTACTCCGTACCAGACTAGAGTGGGGTGTCCCGTTGTGCCACTGGACTTATACTCACTGTGCACAGTAGTGTATATTTAGTCACCGAGTGGTGACAATAGTGTGATTTTGTGATCGTGTGATTGTGGGGGCCGTGTTTCCCTCTCGTATTATGGGCAGTGCTAGCTTATTTCCCTCAGTGCCGGCTAAAGTGTGATAAAAATGAATATTTTTATATGATCGCATTTTAATTAAGAGTGTGGTTTTGAGAAATTAAAACTATTTGTTTTAATTGTTGTTTTTGTCTTTTGGTTTGCCTTGTGATGTGCTTTACTATTTTCCCTTACTAGGCTATTGAGCTTAACCTATTATTTGAATATCACAGATGATTGAGAGTAAGGTACACATGGACCAGGCATTCGAGGTTGACCTGAAGCTATTATTAGTTTATTTTTATTTTATTAGATGTTTGTAGTAGGACGCGGTTTTGTGTAAACTCTAACAGAGCGTTTTTATTTAAATTTGAGAATGCACCTTAGATTGCCACCAATATGTAAGGTTTGGGATATTTTATCTATAAGTAGCTATTTTATTTTGTTGACATTTGAATATTATGAGTTCTCATATGCCTGTTTGTTTGATGAATGTTTTGGATCGTTTGATCATTGCCTCTGAGGGTTGTACCATTACTCGTATTTGGGTCTGGGTCTGGGTCATGACACCCCGTGCCCTGGCACAAGACCATTTGGTTTAAAGGCCATATCCTTCGTCATAGTTTCATGGCATGATGAGCTCTCTCCAAATGCCTTCCAAACCAGTCCTTCCTATCTACCTGCACATTCAGGTTCCCCCCTCTTGCTGTCTTTGTTGGAATGGTACCAAAGATGTCAACCATCTCTTTTCTGCAGCCCCTTCACCTCCTCTATTTGGAAGAAGGTTCTTAGTTCCTACTAGCCACCACATAGAAAACTCCTTTCATTTGTTTAGAGAATTGATCTAGATCGACATGACTTTTGGTGGGCCTACCATATGTGACTCAGTTGGGAAGCTAACATTTGGAGCCATGATCAACTATATTTAGATGGAGCGCAATCTTCGTAGATGGACTTCCAACTCCAAGTCTTTTGACAAGATTTGGAAAGCCATCTACTTCGATGTCAGCTCCAAGCTCAGTTGTATTCGTCAGCGTTCGATTACTCCTGAAGGAACAAGTTTATTGTTATCTCCTGGGGTATCCCCTTACTTTTTTATTGTTATCTCCTGGGGTATCCCCTTACTTTGATATCCCCCCTTTTGACTGATTGTTTCCCCCTTTAGCTGTGCCTTTCCCCTTTTGTTTTGCTTGCCTCCTTACCTTGTAATGCTCCCCCCACCCCTCTATCCCCCGTTGTATATTCTCTCATTTTGGGTAATGAATTAAAAAAAAAAAAAAAGAAGGATTCAAAACCTGAAAAAGTAAGAAAAAAATTGTCTAAGAACAGTTCTCATCAATCTACTTCTATCAATCTTTGTTGTAGTAGAAGAATCCAAAATCAAAACTTACAAATTAATTATGCATCATATCTTTGAATGCTAATTAAGCAAATGCATCAATCCACAAATCTATTATGGAGAAATCCCAATTTTTCCACATAGAAACCCTAATCCCAAATTCATGACAACGAACACATGGCATGAAGGTGGAAAACTTACCATGAAGTTACAATGATATCAATGACCTCTGCCGGAACCCCTTGCTTTGGATACTGCTGTGTATATCAGCATTTCAATTCAAGACTAGCACACCAATTTTCGATTTTGCAGGTGGTGAATGGAGTTCGTTGGCGTTGGATTCTTCAATTGAGGTCACGAATCAATGTCGGTATAGTGCTTGATCGATCAGTGCTAGTCCATTTCTCAAATTTGCTGGAGTAGTACATGAAACCACAGATGGCAGAGGAGTGCCAGAGATGGAAGACGACATCACATAAGAGAGCCAACTTTGGCAAGTCTCTCCCCACTTTCACTTTAATAAAAGGGTATAGGGGTAATATCACTCTTTATGAAGGGTATTTTGACCATTAATAAGTGTTTCATTAGGTAATGTCATCACACAACAAACCAACTTAAGGGCAATACTGGATTGATCTTATTGTTAGAATCTTCAAAACATATAGAGGAGGGGGCATAATTGCTGAAACATGTACAAATGGATTACGGCTAAAGTACAAGAATCTTACCAAAAAAAAAAAAGAAAAGTACAAAAGATGGCACGGGGCGTAATTTTATCTTATTGTTTTTGGATTTTGCATAAAAATAGTGGAAAGAGTTTACTGTCGAAAGTGTGGCCTCTGCATCAGCACATGGGCCAATGACCGTGCACATATAAGAATCAACAAGGCAGAAGATATTGCCTATCATAGAGGGCGGGGCAGTCATTTCGCCCCGGACACCTCCCCAAGGCCCTCACACTCCCAAGAAAACATTTTCCCAAAAAGATAGCCTTGCGTTCGTCGGCTTTGCTCGGCAACACTCCAGCAGCGCCCATGGCGAGGAAGCAAAAGAGAGAGACGATTAAACCTCAAAACGTGTACCCATTGATCCTAGCTGCGCTTTCAAACAGTGAGAGCTCGTCCTCTCTAACCCTTCTGAAGAAATGCTTAAAGAAGCTCCATCACTCTTTCCTCATCAGGGACCCCCAATTCTCAAACTCTTCTTTCTTCCTCTTGCTCCTTCCCATCCTTCTGAGATCCATGTAACTATCTCCATTTCTCTTCCTTACTGGATTCCTTTTTATTCGATTAATTTCTTTGAATTCTTCGTCAGGTTCCCTGAGATTGCATCTCTCGGCGCTAAAATCGTGGGCGCTGCTTCCCTTTCGTCATTTGAAATGAATGAAGTGATTGCCTATGATGCTGCAATTGTTGAAAGTTTATTGGCGGCTCTGTTGCGTAGGAAAAAATGGGTTTCGGATGCTGCCTGTAATGCTGTCTTGGATCTTTCCACAACATCAATTGGACGACAAAGACTCTGTGAATTGTCTGCTGTGGAGAAGCTTATGTGAGTATCTTTTTTTACTTTCTATGGTGTTCACTCTATTTCCTTTCACATGATTTTACATATTATGATTGCTTTTTTCCTTTGATGGTCAATTTTTTCTTACACGGTCAATAGAATCTATTTCCCATTATGGTTTGGTTTCTCATATGAGTTGTTAATGAAGAGAGAAATATGCTGATTCAATCAGTTAGTTCGCCTTGCAACGGCATTTTAGATAGCATGATGGATTTATGAGACCTGTGAAATTAGCTTGATTATGCAACTCATATTCTCGAGTTGCATTTTGATACGCATGAAACTAACTCACCCGACGGGATGCTGACTTGTGGCAACCAATTACTGACCGTATTTAAAAAGAAATCAGAATCATCCGTGTGAAGCAAGCAGCTGCGGGATCCGAGGAAGATCTAGTCTTCTTTCCGTGGCAGAGTTATATTAGGATTCTATCGTGCCCAAGGAAGAAAGGCAAAACGATTCCTCAGAGGACAAGGGATATTCCACACAAAAGGAGAAGACTCATTGATGCAGATGCCTTGACTTGGCTGGGCCAGACCGACCCACTATGGAGGCCTAAGCCAAGACATAACCAACCCAAACCAATATTCTGGTATGGCCAGGGTTGGTAGTTGATATTTAGGAAAGCAAATTAGTATATTTGATTTTCTTTGCTTTAGAAGCAGATACTTAGGATTTTATTGCAATTAGTTAGTTTCTATTTTAGATTATTTTTATCTTTAATTGCTTTCCAATTTTATGTGAGGACTTCTTCTTTAAATTGCTGTAAAACGATTATTGAGTTTCAGTTTGGAATGAAATAATTGAATGGCTGAATTAATTGTTTGTGACGTGGCTGCTGTGATGTTTGCTTATCCCTTCTCCCCACTTTGATCCTTCTCTTCTTTCTTCTCTTCTTTGTTTTTCCCTGTTCTCTTTCTCTGTTTCTGGGCGATAGCTGCAGCCCCAAACAAGTGGGTCGATCTCCCTCATTCTTGAACTACTTGGACCAAGACCTTGATCGAGGGTTCTCTACCTACAAGCGACCAAAACCCTGGAGTATTACTTTCAAAATTTTGTTCTGTTCTGAGAAATCAAACTCAGGTTCACATCTGGTTCTGAAACCCTCCGCCAGTCCTGATATTAGAAAGGATCTCTATCCTTTCACTTCCCGTTTGGCTGAAACTTGGCTGGAATCACAAGACCTGTGTGCTGCGATTCTCCCTTCCAAGCCCAAAGTCGATCCATGCTGCATCTGAGAGAGCTCCATCAAAACTATCGAGGCTGCCTCCCCTTTCTGGTTCTGATGCAGGGGTGAAGAAGAGTCATGAGTTGCTTTATTTCTCTTGTACTTTGGTTACCAGTTATACCCTTCTCTTTGTCCCTAATTCTCGCATATCCCCTATTCCTATTTTACTTCCTAGTTTACCCCCATCAAATAATCATTAATGCCCTTTAGGTCCCATCTCCCAAGTAGCTCATAAGTAATTTGTTTATTTACGATACTGCCACTGCAACTTGATTATTGAGTTTTCTTATTTGAGTGGGCCCATTAAGCAAACTGAACAGGGTTTTGTTAAACCCCGGTTCTGCATTGCTCATGGGACACGATCCTCTAACCGCTCCAAGCTTATCAAAATAAGAAGATGTTTCTAGGTAGGACTCTACGGGATCCGATCTTATAAAGGAGATGGAAGGGACCAGGCATAGATAAGTTCACTTGCTTTCCTACTACTGTTGCTTGGGTTCCTGATTTGGGCTTCGGAGGGCTATCCCGGAGTTAGCTCTAGGCCTATTTTCTTCTGTGTCATTGTAGGGCAAACGTCTGATCGACGAAGGATTCTCGGCCGCAACAGATTGGCACCATCTATGGGAACGTGAGAGTAATAGATGTGTGGGCATGATGAACCAAACATACTAGAAAAGGAAAAAGACAATGAAGACTCATGACATGAATGCTGGAGAGTCACTCTGCCCTCAACCGACCCTAGCTGGCGTGGGCGAAGAGCAACAAAATGGCAACCAGGGAGAAGGGGCATGACAACGCAAGACCACCGAGACGGTCAACATCCTAGTGGAAGCCAAGACCACAGAGCGACTCCCAGTCCCAATTGGAGATCAAGCTACTGGTATAAGGGCTCAGTCTGATGCACTTCAACAGAAGTATGATCGGTTGGCTGAAACGATGCGGGAAGTCTCAAAACCTGACCGAAGGGCCCACCCTCGGTTGGGAGTTTAGGCTAAGGCCGAGCAAACTTGACCGAAGGGCCTACCTTTGATTGGGGTGTTAAAGCCGAGCATGCCTAACCGAAGGGAACTATCAGGCCTTCGGTCGGATGCCTTGACCGAAGCCGAACAAACCAGACCGAAGGGTTCTACCTGTATCCTAAAGAAGGCTGAATGAAATCAATCAAAAAACCTGATCAACTTTGTCAAAGCCTGAACCTGAATCAAGACGTACATCGCGAGAACAACTTTACTCCCTCAGGAAAAGCTTCCAGAGGGAGTAAGGGGCTTCTGATACGCATGAAACTAGTTACCCAACAGGATGTTGGCACGTGGCAACCGATTACTCACCTTATTTAAAAGGAAACTAGAAGCATCCATGTGAAACAAGCAACCTTAGATCCCGAGAACCAAGGAAGATCCAGCCTTCCTTTCGTGGCAGAGTTATAATAGGGTTCTATCCCTCCCAAGGAAGAAAGGAAAAATGATTCCTCAGAGGACAAGTGATATTCCACACAAAAGGAGACTCATGGGACATGATCCTCTAACCGCACCAAGCTTATCAAAACAGAGGATGTTTTCCTTGTAGGACTACTAGATCTGATCCTATAAAGGAGATGGAAGGGACTAGGTAGAGGTAAGTTCACTATCTCACTTACTATTGCTCTCATACTATTGTTGCTCGGGTTCCTGATTTGGGCGTCGGAGGACTAATCCCGGAGTTAGCTCCGGGCCTTTTGTTTTTGTGTCATTGTAGCGCGAACTTCCGATTGACGAAAGATTCTCGGCCGCAACACATTCCCAATGGCCACTTTTGTTTGTTTATATATTGATATATGAGGGTCTTCTTCTATTCACCAAATGCTTCATTCGAAGTGATAACTGATAAATTGAATGTCATATGGCATTTGTACTGGAAGAGCATCATTTGAAGTGGGAAAATCTCAGTTATCAAAGAAGAATTGGTTGAATATCCAAGAATCTTGTTTCAGATAATTTTGTGTATAAAATGGAAATTGGTGGCTGTCGTTATTTCAATGAACAAAAATCAAATGATTGTTGCTTCAGATGGGCATCAAAGTTTGCTATCGTGTAAAGGGCCAGTACCTGCTGTTGGTGCTGGTCCTGGAGTGATGAGTTTAGAGTCGTTCCTAACTTTTGGCATTTTTTGTACAACATGGCCACCCTCACGACTCAAACCCGGGCATTTGCCCTTGTAGCCTGAACCTTTTACCATTGCTCTAAGCAGTGGCCCCTAAAGTGTGCTACCATTTATCTATGAATAACAACTGGTACACAATTTTTAGCAGAATGAGTTTGTGATTATGGGGTCATAGTGAAAGAAAACATGGTGCCCTATTTATGTTGTCTTTTGAATGTGTGAATTAGGTCCAAATTACATCCATCACATTGGTGCCCTTCGAGATTTGTTTTTTAGATCCTGACTTCAGGATATTGGTGTGTCGACTATGCATATGGTGCTTGGTGCCTTGTGCCATGGAGGGGTTCTCTTCTAACTACTTGCTTGAGTTTTCCTTTGAGAGCAGCTTGAAAGGTGAGTTCTCTATTCTCAAGTGAGAGAAGTTCACTCTTTTTATTGGTGAAAGCAATGCTTTTGAGCCTCCCTACTTGTTTTCTTGCATTCCCCTCTCCTCATCCTTGGGTGCCAATTCTTATATAAACATGGAAAAGATCTGAGCCTGAGCCTATAAGACAAGGAGCTTCCCTTGGTATTTCATTAATGATGTTCTGCTACCTAAATATGTGTTGAAGTGTAGGACATATTGATGGAGATCAGCGAGATGATCTGCTAGTGATGGTCTTGTTTCAAAGACAGAAGGAAAAAGATCTGCTTTGATGGTTTCTACGAGCAAGATCTGATAAAGTAGTTCCAGATCTAACAGAGAAGTCGCAAGGAAGAAGAATTAGAAATTCAGAACCATCGAGGAAAAGAGAGAAGAGGTAAGGGAGGGAAAGATTCTACCCAAAAAAAAAAAAGGGAAGAGAGGGAAGAGATGAGAATATAGGAGGCAACCACCTCACTGACAAAATAAACTAATTCAATCGAGTCACGTGGGCTTGTGAGCCTTTACAATATATTTATAAAGCTGTAAAAAAAACTGATTGGCATTGGCAGTCCTTTATTGACTAAAAAATTGACCCTTAATTCCTGCTTTGGACGGTATCAACCACCTAATAACAACATAATAGATAAGGCAACCTCTTGCTAAAAAAAAGTCCTAAAATGAAATAAAAACCAACATCTAGACTCTAATTAACAATAAAATTACATTTCGAGTTGTAGTTTGTCTTTATACATGTATGTAACCCCATCAATTCAACATTATTGAATGAATAGATGTTTTTAAGTCTCATGATTGCAGATTGCACTCATTGGAGACCACTTAGGCTGGTTCGATTAATCCCTCCTTCGTCTTGCTTCTTTTCAGTTCTCAGTTTCTAATCCCACTTGTGATTGTTCAATCTCTCCTTGTATTCTTCTTCTGTTGCTTTTTTTCCCCTTGACTATTAGTTCTGGGTGGATACTCTGTTTTCATATTTAGTTCTTAGTTACTAATCCCAGGTGTGATTATCACATCTCTCCTTGTATTCTTCAATTCTTCTTCTGCTACCTTTTTTCCCTCCTGAGTCCCGACTTTTATTTTCGAGTGGATACCCTGTTTTTGCACCAATTTTCTTCCATCTATTTTATTTTATATATTCTTTGTTGTTGCTTTGTTTCATTCCAAACTTGGTAGATAAGGTTGTTATCTCCTCCCCCCTTCAAGGAGTACCACTGAAGGCTAAGGCCAAAGCCCTCTTCCTACTCCCCTGAGCATTTTCTGCACCGCTTGTCCCCTTTTAAATGAGCCCCTAGATCATTTGGAATGTCCGTGGATTGAATTCTCGGCTAAGCATGCCTCCATTCGATCCCTTTCTTAAATTCTCCTGTGCTGCCCTTTGTTGCCTTTTGAAAACCCGTGGCGTTGAGTCAAATGCCTCCCGAATCGTTGCTTCCATTACCCCTTCTTGGTTCTTCTTTTCCAACTATGCTCAATGCTCAAATGGTTGTATCTGTATCCTTTGCAACCCCCTCCTCTTCCCAATCCATTCACCTTTCCATTTCTTCCCCCTCCGGATCTCATTTCTACTTCTTCTCTGCCATCTATGCTCTCAATTGTGCTCTGGATAGGATCCCCCTTTGGGCTGATACTCTACTTTGCTCCTCTATTGGTTCCCTTCCTTGGGGCCTTGTGGGAGACTTTAATGTCATCAGAGCTTCCCATGAGAAGATTGGAGGGGACCACATTGACCTTCCCTCTATTGAAGCATTCAATGACTGTAATGAGCAATCGAAAAGATTCTGGAGCATCCTCAGGGTTAGGTATTGTTCCTCCAATGATCGTAGTCCCAAGTACTTTCTGACGAGCTCTAATATGATCAGATTTATAAGTAAGCATCTCTTGTAAAATATGAGCAACACCAAATCCTTTTAGAGCCCTAACTTCCATTTCTCCTACCCGTTGTCCCCCCTTTGATGATATTGGTGTCAATGGCCTTTGCTGGTCAGGCTCCAAATTCACTTGGACCAACCGTAGAAGCGGTCCTGCCAGAATTGCTTGCAAGCTTGACTATGCTATTGTCAATGAAGCCTAGCTTAAAGCTTTCCCCTCCTCCCATGCCAGTTTTGACCTTATTGGAATCTCTGACGACTCCCCTATCTCTCTCCTTGTTAACCCTCTCATCTCCTTTGGGCCCAAACCCTTTAAGTTCTTTGATATGTGGACCCTTCACTAGGACTTCCTCCCCATTGTGCATGAAGCTTGGGCTATTCCTGTCCATGCTCTCTCATCCCCTCTCATCGCCTTACCAGGAAGCTTAGGAATGTCAAGTTCGCTCTTAAGAGGTGGAATGCAAATTCCTTTGGAAACATCTCCTCCAATGTCCCCGCCTACAAGGATAAGCTCCAACTCATTCAATCCAAGCTTCAACTTGATCATCTCAATCCTTCCCTGGCCGAGGAAGAGAAAGAGGTTTCCTCTGAGCTTTCTTCTCTCCCTTCCCAGGAAGAAAGCTTCCTTAGGCAAAAATCTAGAATTAAATGGTTTGAGCTTGGGGACTCCAACTCCGCCCACTTCCACCATTCTATCAAGGCTCGGTCTAATGCCAACTCCATCCCCACGCTCATCTCTTGCAATGGTATCACTCTTACCAATCCTGAAAACATCAAAGCTGATGCTGCCTCTTATTTCTCAGATCTCGTTCACCCCACATCCCCCTCCACCACCCCACCTTCCCCGAACCTCATCAACAAATTCATCCGCGACCATCTTCTCCCCCACCTTCACTCCATTCTTTGGATGATGAGATTCTTGCTGCTATCCTCTCACATAAACCTAACAAGGCTCCTAGCCCTGATGGTTTTAGCATGAGATTCTTCTCTTCCTGTTGGCATATTATTGAAACTGTTCTGATCCATGCCATTCGAAGTTTCTTCCCCTCCCCCAGTCAAATTCCATGGTGTTAACCACACCTTCCTTTGCATCGTCCCTAAGAAAGAGGGTGCTAGTTCCATGTCTGATTTCAGACCCATATCCCTTTGTAACCTTCTCTATATATTCATCGCAATGATCTTGGCTAACCGTATCCAGGTTGTCATCTACTCCTTGGTTAGCCCTAACCAATCGGCCTTTATTGTTGGCAGGAGCATAGCTGACGACATCATGCTTTGCCATGAAATTGTTAAGAGGGTTTGACAGGAAGTCGTATTACTCTGTGGCCCTCCGCAAACTTGATATCCATAAAGCCTTCGACTCTATCCACTCAGACTTCATTGAGCAAGTCCTTCAGATGCCCTTCCCCCCATCCTTGTCCATTGGATTCACTCCTGCATCTCCACTCCTTAGTACTGGTCAATGGCAGTCCTGCGGGCTATTTCTCTTCCTTTGTGGGTATCAGACAAGGCATTCCTATCTCCCTTCCTCTTTTCCCTTGCCCTAGAGGTTCTTTCCCAATCCATCCAGTCCTCCATAGATCAACACCTTATCTCCTTAATTCCCAAATGTTAATCCTCTTGCTTAACCACCTTGCCTTTGCGGATGATCTCATGATCTTCTCGAAGGCTGATTTTGCTTCCATCTCCTCCATTATGCCCTCCTTCCACCTCTTTGAATCCTAAATCCAGCCTCCTCCTTTCTGGTGTCTCTAACTCTTGTCGAGCTAATCTCCTTCAGATCACTGGATTCTCCCAAGGATCCCTCGGCCAAATATGTTGGCCTTCCTCTTATCCCCTCTAGGATTTTTATTCACTATTGCTCTTCTATTCTTGACCAAACAAGGAAGAGACTCCAACTTTATAAAGGTAAGCTCCTCTCCTATGTTGGTCGCTTGGTTCTCATCAGATTAGTCCTTTAATCCATGTCCCTTTATTGGTCGGGTATCTTCGCCCTCCCAGCTGCCACCTCGAAGTTTATTGAATCTATTCTCTCTTCCTTTTTAGAAAGGCTTTGATTCCTCTAAATTCCTTCGCCCCTTAAGCTGGGATAAAGTCTGTCTTCCCAAATCTAAGGGTGGTTGGGTCTGAGAAAGATAAAAGATATTAATTCTGCCAGCATCCTCAAGCTCATCTGGAAGATTGTCTCTAGGCAGAATAGCATCTGGGCCTCTTGGGTCTACTCCTCCCCCCTCAAGAATGACTCCCTCTGGACTACTTCCCCCTCTCCTGATGTCTACATTCTCACTAAAAGATCCTTAGCCCTTAGTGCTATTTCTTATTCTATTGGGAATGGATCCTCCACTTCTCTGTGGTTGGATCCTTGGTACCCTTTAGGCATCCTTCTTTCTTCTCCCCGTGTACTCTATTTTTCGGGCCTCCCTAGATCTGCCTCTGTTGCCTCCATCTCTCAAGGTGATTGGATTTCTTCTTCCTCCCCTCCCCATGTAGCTGATCTCTGGTCCTCCCTCCCCCTATTCTTCTCTTCCCCGGGGAAGAGAGGATAAGATTGCTTGGCTCCCCTCTCCCACAGGAGTGTTCACTTCGGCCTCTGCTTAGAACTATATTCGTACATTGGGCTCCATTGTCCCCTAACATAATTTTGTTTAAAGGCCATATCCGTCGCCACAGCTTCACTTTGTGGCGGACTCTCTCCAACTGCCTTCCGACACAGTCTTTCCTTATCCATTGGCATATTCCGGTTTCCCCTTCTTATTGCCTCGGCTTGAACAGTGTTGAAGATACTCACCATCTCTTTTTCTCTTGCCCCTTTTCTTCCTTTGTTTGGAAAATGGTCCTTTTCACATGCTGGCCATCCCTAGAAGTATTCTCCCTTTGAGTAGAGAATAGATCTGGGCTGATATGACTTTTGGTGGTTCCTCCATTTGTGACACGATAAGGAAATTGGCCTTCTGTGCTACCATTAACCATCTCTGGATGGAGCACAATCTTTGTAGATAGACTTCCAACTCTCGCTCCTTCAAGAAGATTTGGAAAGCCATCTACTTTGATGTCAACTCCAAACTTGGATGCATCTGTCATTGTAGGATTATTGACTCCCCAAGGAACAGGTTCATTGTTGTCTACTGGGGTCTCCCCCTTTCTATCCTATCCTCCTCCCCGATGTGCCTCCTTTAGGTCCCATTTGGCTGTATTTTGGTTGGGGGTTCCCCCTTTTTTGAGTTTTTTCTACCATCCCTTAGGGTAAGGCATTTGGGCAGCGTTCCCTCGCCCCCCCTCTTTCCCACCTGTATATTCTTTCCTCTACTTGGTAATGAATTTTTTTAGTCATCCGATTTTTTTTTTAATTGATTTTGGCCTTAAAACTGAGATGAGGATGTTAAGATGGTGTGTAGTAAACTAGGAAGGATAAGTAAGGAATGAACATATTAGAGCTGTTTTGGGAGTGGCCCGATCAACAACATTCTCTGTGAAAGTCGTTTGAGGTAGTATGACCATGTTCCAAGGAGGCCTGAGGATGCCCCAATAAGGAGGAGTGATCGGATCCAGGTTAAAGGAGCCAAAAGAGCTAGGGGCAAGCCTAAAATGATCATAGACAAAGTGGTTAGGAATGACATATATAGCCTTGGTCTTGTCCCCACTATGACCTTGGATAGAACCTATTGGAGGGGCAAGGGCCAAGCCCATTTAGCTGAGATTTTTCTAACTTCTGGGCTGTGCCTCTTTCCTTTTACTCTCATATTTTCTCATCTCGCATCATTCCATCTCTCCCCTCCACTCCTATTTGGACATTTTCAATTTTGTTTTGTATGGATCCATGTAGGCCACGCCATTATGTTGGGATAAGGCTGATTTTGTTGTTGTTGGCCTTAAAACTGAGAATAATATTCTGTTTATTTCATGTCCAAACTCCTGCTGTGTTTTTTAGATTCTTAATTGCAGTCTCATCATGTTGTTTATGGGTTGTTATTGTTGACATCCATGGACACGTGTTATTGATGAGATGGCCAGTCCAGTGATGAGGCGGCCAAATATAATGATGTGGTAGTGTACAATCATCTCAGGGTAAGGCTGCATAGTTCTCGCCCCCCGAACCTCACACATGCGGGAGCCTTGTGCACCGGGTAGTGTACAATCATCTAATAACGTGCAGTGTTCAGGGTACAATGTTAGAGGTTATTTGTGATGTGGTTGTGCTGCTAATGTTTGGTATGTGCAAATTCATGTTAGTTGTGGCAGTTTCAGCAAGGTGCATGTTTGGGGGCATTTTGGTCATTTCATATGTCAATTTCAAAGGATGGATCCGTCCGGAAAATAAAGCTTTGAGTTGTGAATTCAACGCAACTAGAATTGTCTCGATTCGAGTCCGACCGAAAAAGTTATGACCATTTTTGTACAGTTGCTCCAAAATGGCAAATGTGCTCGGTAAAATGCCCAAATATGTTTTTACATGTATTTCAACATGATGTGGGCCCAACATCATCAGGTGGCAGCGGTGGTGCAGCATGTGCATTGGATGCAGCCACGCAGCCCACCTACTGGCCTGCACTCTCATAGCATGCAAGGAAAGGCCCCCGCACACATGGAGGCATGCGGGCAAAGGCCCCTGCATGAGGAAGCCAAGCCCATGTCAGCCTTGGGGCATTTTGAGGCTTATATATTCTAAGTTATGGAATGCCTTTAATGTGCTTGACCTTTTTCCTTTAAGAGGCTTATAAGTTACCCAAATTAATGAGCTCTCTGTGACCATTCATTACCATAGGGACTTGACTTGTAATATTTGAAGAGTTTCGGTCACAGGAGCATTAATAGTTGGTGCAATGGGCCTGGGTGTGGTTTCTTTAAGAATGGTGTTGGCCATTGGATCAGTATATGAGGCCACTAATTCCTATCGTATGGTGGAGTTCAAACTCCATAAGGCGTGGATTCGTAGGCCTTTTAATGCTTGTGCGTTCATTTCCATTGGCTGCTGCAAAGTTCTCAAGAACCGGCAATGCACTGGATATTCCCTATGGTTTAGAACGTTGGGCAAAGTGGAGATATTTAAAGCATTTTATTGTTTCCATCACTTGAAATCCAGGCCATCCTTTTTCCAAGGATCTGGACGGTTATGATTGTAGATTCAGCTGCAATTTAAGAGTTGCAAGAATCAAGGAAGAAGGTAGAAGAAGAAGAGAGAAGAAGGAGAAGTTGAAGAAGAGGAAGATAGAAAGAGGTTTTGGTAGAAGTTGAGGAGAGAATCGACTCTCCCTTGCTATACTCATTTACTTGACCAATAACAAAAGAGATTACATCTATGCCCCCCATGCCAATGTAACTAGACAAGGGAGGTAAAAAGGTAAAGTTAAAAAGTAGAAAGACAATAGCTCATTACAATAAGTCACAATTTAATTGGCATGTGCCTAAAGTACCCTTATTAATTCTAACACTCCCAATTAAGCTGGAGAATAAATGTCATACAATCCTAGCATGCAAAGAAGGGTACTGAAACTAGTGAAGAATGAGCCCTTTAGTGAAGATATCTACTAGTTGATCACCTATCTTCACAAAAGTAGTGCAAATGTAACCAGAGTCAATCTTCTCCTTGATAGGGTGACGGTCAACCTCAATGTGCTTTGTTTGATCATGTTGCTTGCTTATAGCAGCCTTATTGTCACAATAGGGTCTTACAGGTGCCTCAGTAACAAATGCCAACTCTTGGACCAGCCTTCTCAACCATAAGAGTTCACACACTCCATGAGCCATAGCCCTAAACTCTGCCTATGCACTGGATTGAGCCACAACATGTTTTTTGCTTCACCATGTGACTGGATTACCTCCCATAATAGTACAATATCCTGATGTAGTACAATATCTTGATGTAGACTGTTTGTCAGAAACTGAAGCAGCCCAGTCCGCATCAGTGTAACCCTCTATTCTCAGATGGTTGTGCTTGACATATAACATTCATTCCTTGTGGAGGAGTTTAAGTACCTAAGGATAGGACAGACAACATCCAAGTGCCCACTCTTTGGAGCATGCATAAACTGGCTCACCACCTCAACTGCATAAGTTATATCCGGGTGAGTCAAGGAGAGATAAATCAACTTCCCCATAAGTCTTTGGTATTTCCCTGCATCAACCAGAGAAGGTCGACCATCATCTCCTAGTTTATGATTCTGATAAATAGGAGAATTTGTTGGTTTGCAACCCAGCATCCCTCTTTCTTTCAACAAGCCTAGTATAGACCTTCTTTTACATATGTTTATCCTCTTCTTATACCTTGACACTTCAATCCCCCAAGAAATACTTAAGAGGACCCAAATCTTTGATCTCAAACTGTTGGGACAAGTCTTCAGTTTCATCATCTCAACCTCATCATTTCTAGTCACAATAATGTCATCCACATAGACAATAAGGGCTGTGATAGTACCATTACCTCACTGGGTAAATAAAGTGTGGTCAGCTTGACTCTGGGAATACCAATTCTACAGGATAGCCTGTCTAAACCTCTCAAACCAAGCATTTGGAGACTATTTGACGCCATATAAAGCCTTCTTAGGAGTGCACACTTTCCCTTCAGCAGAGGGAAACTTAAAACTTGGTGGAATTTGCATATACACCTCCTCTTCTAAATCATCTTGGAGGAAAACATTCTTCACATCCAGCTGATACAATGGCCAATCCATATTAGCTGCTAATGATAAGAGGACTCTTATCGAATTGTGCTTGGCCACAGGTGCAAATGTCTCATGATAGTCAATCCCATAAACCTGACTGTACCCTTTGGCTACCAACCTGACATTATATCTCTCCACAGCACCATCAGAGTGGTACTTGATTGTGTAGACCCATCTACATCCAACTGGAACTCTTCCTTGGGAAGATCAACCAATTTCCAAGTACAGTTCTTCTCAAGTGCCATCATTTACTCAGATATGGGACGCTTCCACTTTGGGTCAGACATAGCTTCAGAGACATTCTGGGGAATGTAGTTAGATGAAAGGGCCATAGAAAAAGCAACACTTATAGTAGAAAGACATCATAGGAAACAAATTGAGCAATAGGATTAGTACAAACTCTCTTTCTCTTTCGAAAAACAATTGGAAGGTCAAACTCAAAGGGTGGAGGAGGAATTTTACTTGATTGAGCAGGGTGGATCTCAGGATGTGGATCCAAAGAGGACTTTTGGCAGGTGTTCTTTTCCCTTCTTTTGTACATTATAGGTTCCGTCTCTTTACCAGACCCAAAACTTGAATTATCATAGCTGTCAACAATATCCACCTTTTTATGTTTCCCAACATCAAGGTGAAATGGGGGAATAGGAATAGGCAAGGGTGTGAGAAATGGAATGACATCAGTAGCCTCTTCACCTCTATTATGCTCCCCCGGAAGAGGATGTGAGAATGAGCAAAAAAGGGAACAAACTCAAGGAATGTGACATGTTGGAAAGAAGGTGTCTGCGGGGGGAGGGATGATAGCATTTGTAGCCTTTGGTAGAGGGGGAATACCTAAGAAAAAATGCATTTGATGGCCTTGGGATCAAGTTTAGTTCAATCAGACTTGTGAACAAGGACATAACAGACACAACCAAACACTGTGGGTGGAAGAGAAAAAGCAGGGGCTTGAGGAGACAAGGTTTCCAGAGGGGATTTGGAACTAAGAAGTTTAGTGGCCATGCTGTTAATGAGGAGGTAAGAAGAGCATCAACCCAAAAAGTCTTAGAGACATGCATGCTAAAGAGGAGATTCCGAGAGACTTCCAACAGGTGGTGATTTTTCCTCTTAGCTACCCCATTCTGTTGGGGTGTGTCAACACAAGCAATTTGATGGATAATGCCATGGCCAGTAAAAAGGGTTTGGAGTCCACCAACATGTACTCACCCCCTTTATCTGAACGAACAATTTGTATACGAGTAGAAAATTGAGTAAGAATCAGCTGATAGAAACTTTTAAAGATATCATAGACATCACTCTTATGTTTCATAAAAAAAGTCCAAGTAGACCTAGAATATTCATCAACAAAGGAAAGAAAATAACGATAACCAAATAAGGAAGTAGTGGGAGAGGCTCCCCAAACATTAGTATGCACAATATGAAAGGGAACGGTGGATCTATTACCATAATAGGATAAGAAGAATGACAATGTTTATCAAAACACATTGGGCTCACACTGAAACATATGGGAAGGAGGAATAGAGGAAAACAACTGTGGTAATTTTTGTCTCATCATAGCGAAAGAGAGGTGGCCCAAACGTTGATGCCATAACATCACAGAGTCAACAATACTGTTGTCACTATGCCCACACACATAGGACTGAGCAATAGGTAGAGGAGAAGTTCCTTTTCCTGGATCAAAAAAGGTAATGTCCCTTTTCCTCACTTCCCTTGCCAATAATCCTCTTTGTCACCAAATCCTGAAAAACACAATGAGATGGAAAAAAAGTAACATAACAATTCAAGGATTTGGTTTGGTGGCTCACAAATAAAAGATTAAGGTCAAAATTTGGGACATAAAAACAAAATTTAATGAAATAGAGGGGGTAACATGAACATGACCCTTACCAAAAATGGAAGAAAGGGAGCCATTGGCAGCCCGAACCTTATTCTTACCAGAACAGATAGAATAGGAGTAAAAAAAACTGAGATATACTGGTTATATGGTCAGTGACGCCTGAGTCAATGACCAAAGCAGAGGCAAAGGAAGATGTAGATTTAGAGACCTGTGAGGTGGAAGCTAAAGAATCTGGAGCTGTAGTTGCCAAATATGACAGAACCTTGTGAAATGCAACAATATCGTCCTTCGTGAAAGAATTGGAGTCAATTTGTAGTCCAGATGGATATCCCATAGGTTCAACCTCAGTCATCATGGCGTTTTGTCTAGCTCCCCCTCTCCTACTACTATGCATACTAGGGGGACAGCCTAAAGCTCCCACATCTGTCTCTAGTGTGCCCAAATTTCTCACAATGAGTACATCTGATTCTACCTCTATCTTTCCCGTGGAATGGCCCTTGACCTCTTCCTCCAACCTCTGACATAATGTAGCTAGGAACACACGTAGAAAGTGAGAATAATACCCAAACCAAGTGGGGAGTATACACTCTACCAAGGAAGCTCATATCAACCAAAGAACATCATATCCAATCCAAATGGGTATTACACAACACCCAAAAAACTCCTTCCTAGTACTCGGAACAATATTCTAGCAAGTAAACAGATCATAGAAACCTTAATAAAGCAAATCAAGTGTATCTTGCTCTATGTAGCTTTATCCTAACTCAACAAACAAGTCTTGCATGATGTAACTCATTAGCCAAAGGCAACCAATCAACACGATACATAGAATTTCAGACAGAAAAGGTCAAGAAAAGGCAAATTGGTGATACCTGGCAGCCAATAAAAGGAGGAGTTGTTCTCCAACAACTCACACATTATGCCAGCGAGACTATAGGAGATTAAGGAACCCTTGAGTGATTCTAGCAACTCATGCCTCAACTCCAACAGAGGCTGGATGAGAGAAGAGGGGAGATGAATCTAGGGCTGGCGGTAATCCAGAAAAACACTCCCTTGCTGGTTGAAGCTTCAATCTTTCTTCATAGCCTTCAAATCTCCTTCCAAGATGTCTTAAATGTATGAAAATCGTCTGCAGCCGCTGCACCGGTGCAGTGAGCATCGGGTGGCTGGGAGGACCTTGGGGCCCGTGCCTAGATGCTCTTAGCCGTCCGATGCTCACTGCACCTCACCATTCATTGCAGAGGATGTGGAATCGTCTTAAACTTGATGGTAGAACTCCATTAGGTCTTCTACTTGAATCTTCTTACATGCTATAGCCTCTATTGGACCACCTTTCCTTTTCTAGGGTTCCAAGAGGAAAAAAGAATGAGAGGAAGAGCTGCTGGTCGACTCTCAAACCTGCTCTGATAACAAGTTGGAATTTAAGAGTTGTAAGAATCAAGGAAGAAGGTAGAAGAAGAAGAGAGAAGGAGAAGATGATGAAGAGGAAGTGAGAAAGATGTTTTGGTAGAACTTGAGGAGAGAATCGACTCTCCCTTTCTATATTCATTTCTTTGACCAATAACAGAGAGATTATATCTATGACCCCATGCCAATGTAACATAGACAAGGGAGGTAAAAAGGTAAAGTCTAAAGTAAAAAAAGACGAGCTCATTACAAGTTACAACTTAATTGGCATGTGCCTAAATTACCCTTATTAATTCTAACAGATTCCCTATTATACCAATCATGGATCGAAAAGTGTTGATGCACTTTTTTCTTGGAGTTTGAAGACCGTAGGATGCAGCCATAGTTGTCAAGGGGTCGCCTAGGCGACGACTAGGCGTCCAGTCGGTTTGCTTGGGGCCTAGGCGACAGTCGCCTTGTGTTTCGGCACTTATTTATGCCAAATATCATTCAAGTAAATGAAATAACAAATATTAAAAATGAAATAATAGATCTTATTCATAAATAAGCAAATTCCCCCTATTTGAATCCTATAAAAATAGTTTAAAAATCAAATTCCAAAAGGATAAAAAGTCAACCCCCCAGTCCAAGAACAAAAACTGGATTTTGGTTATAGGGACGATTTTCAACTTTTAAATGCTGGGGTTTTTCTTAATTATGAAAATTTTATAAATTCTATCATGTTAAAACATTGCTAAAAACCAAAAGCCCGGTAAAATAATATTTTGT